>NW_008246086.1:112512-175085 GCF_000281045.1 Saprolegnia diclina VS20 | reverse complement strand
CCTCTTTGCTACCAAAGCTCCTTGAATAATCCGATCGATGGGGGGCTCGACCAAGACGCTTGCACGGAAGGCTCAAGACGAACCGCTTCGCAGTGGCAAGCGCAAGCAGTCGCGAACGAACGAAGAAGAGCCATGGTACGTTTGCTTTTGCGCGGGACCTGTCACGCATGTGTGGCATTGAGTAGCAAGATGCGCACGACTCCACGAACGCAGTTTGGCACCGTCCTGGGCGATGTGATCGGCTTCCTCGGGTATGTTCCGGCCGACACGACTGCGGCGATGGCTGCGATCGAAAAGCTCCGCGGACTTGAGCCGAATGGCTTCCAGGCTCCATTCACGGTGACGCAACGACCAGTGATCGAGTGTGCTCACCGAGCCATTGACCACGCAATCACTTGGCTTGTTGCGCTCCGAGTCGAGACCCTCGACGCTCGCCTGCTTGTCCAGGCCTTACGTTACGAGATCCCAGAGCACGCCCATGTTCTCTGTCTCGTGTGTAGCTGGCATGCGACGCCATAAGCCTTAAACAGAGCATGTTGTTTCCTTCCATACTATGCGACGGGAGACAAGCAGGTCGCCTCCAAGGGCCTCAAGATCGTGAGCATGGCCCTGCGCCCACAGCCACCCGATATATTCCTATATTGAAAGGTATTATTTTTATGAAACTTAAATTGGACTCATTTTGAATACACAAATACAGGTATGGATTCGAAACGGTTTTTTAATGGAATAAATTTAAAAACAATATATACTTCAAGTTGGATAGCCAATCAACTGCGATAGACATCAGTTTTACCCAGTCGTCAGCAGAAAGAACGAATAGCCATATTGCCGCAAAGCCGATGCGGCTTGTCCTTCATGACGAGACACCGGTACTATAGTATGATCTCTATCGCCTTGCTTGGGACGTGGTTGAATACGGGGTCGCGTAGCGATGGAGGGCCAAACCGACGTCCGGGCAGTCGTGACGAAGACGCGCGTTGAGCAAGCCAGGTGTCACTACTCAGAGTGCCCGGTGGCGTCCTCTGTCTCTAATCCTCTCCATGTCAACCCAAGTGCCCATTCGGTGTTACTTATACTGCTCGTCCAAACACCAGTGATGCTATTATACGTATTTGGAGCCCTCTTGGTCGAGAAGCAACGACGCTGGCTTCTATATAAGCTTGTATGTATACCATGGACAGCCATCGAAGTGAGGACCTATCGAAGTGACCTGCGAGAAAATGTGGTGAGCCTGAAGACCGTCATTCCCTTTCACGGCGACATGTGATTGGTCGATCCGACTGACTTGGCGATCTCGGAGGGGATTTATTAAAGTCCAGCACAATTCTGCGGCGACTTTGCACCACAATACAATGAGCCGTTCGTATACTTTCTACTTGCGCGCGGAAAATTAGTTGGAGTGGCATGTGAATGGGCCAGTTTTTAGTTCCAAATAATTTCACTTCATCGGCATGGTCGTCAAATGTGCTTTGCCCGCTTGGACCGCACAACAGACGCAGCAACTCGGCAGGCGCCGCGATGGCCGCTCTCTAGCAGCATGGCGGCGCAGGACGACGGCGCAGGGCGCCTCAAGGACGAACACGACGAGTGGTCAAGACCACGGCAGCGCGTCGCGCTGTAGCTCACTGCAACTGCGGTCGTGTGCATCATGATGGCAACAATGGTCAAGGCCAAGGCAGGCCTCGCCGGCGACGACCGCGGACAGCGAGCCGGATGCAAGCGCGCGTACCCTGCACCAAACGGTGTTGGCCCGCTACGCTCAACTGGAGCAAATGAACTTTGCGTGCAAGAGAGCGACATGCCCTTGCTTCAACAGCGCCCATGCCCCTCATCAGCGAAAGAGTCCGGCCAAGTCAACACAGCGGTCGCGTTCAACGTCACCGCCACTGCCCCTTCCGCAGCTTCCCGCCGGCACGTCGACTCCGATCGCGGCTGCGAGCCCGAGCTAGCTGGCTCGACACCAGATCAAGTCGCTGCTCCGAGCGCCGACGAAAATTGTGCACCTGAGACGCTCGACGGCACCGCTTACGCAAGTCGCCGACCTCGACGCGACGCTGTGCGGCGTTCTCGACGGGATGGACGGCCATGACGGGTCCACCAACGGCGGTATGCAAACCCTCTTGTCTTTTACACAGTTTTCATTCATATTTTAGGCGCCAACCCTTTAGCTACATCACCAGCGTGATCGGCGCAAGATGTAGCCCCATAACACTCAATCAATCAAACGTACTACTCGTTGCTTCTTTCCTGCGTCGCACTTGTCGTAATGCAATGTGATTTCGCTGCGAGAAGTCGTGGCATCCGCGCGTATACGGCGCCGAGCAACGCCCTCTCTCAAAAAGTTTACCAGGAAAGTTGTCTCTAAAATGAGTCTCGTTCATCATGTCTCGTAAACTGCAGTGAGCCGTTGCGGACATTGCATGCCTCACGACACCGAAAGCAAAATGTCAGTTTTGCATTGAGTCTCGACACACTCGACAGCTGAGCTATCGTAGAAAAGACTATAGTGTTTTTTAAGTTAAGCGTCTACGCTGCCCGTTCATTAGGCCTGGTAGCGCCGGCCGTGTTGCATGCCGGGGATCATCTTGTCATTCTCATCCGACGCATCCAAGGACGCGATCGTCGGCGCGGGCGTCGCCGGCACGAGCGCGGCGCCACTCTCG
The DNA here is from genome assembly GCF_000281045.1 of Saprolegnia diclina VS20. Lineage (NCBI taxonomy): Eukaryota > Oomycota > Saprolegniomycetes > Saprolegniales > Saprolegniaceae > Saprolegnia > Saprolegnia diclina. The sequence continues at coordinate 172,419 of NW_008246086.1, read as the reverse complement.
GCAAACGCAAGGATCGACTTCTCCAGGGACACCACCGTGTCGTCCGCGAGCTCGCCCGTAAAGTGTTCGTTCGTGCCTTCGGTGCGGCCAAAGCACGAGTACGTATTCTCGACCCAGCAGTTGACCGTGTAGTTGGCGATGCTCACGCCCGGTCGGAGCGTCTGGATGTACTGCCACTGCGGCGACCGCGACGCTTTGGTCACCCCGAGCTTGATGGTATTCCGGTGCAGAAAGAGCTTCTCGCCCGTCGTGTCGTACTGCAGCATGCTCTGGCCGCAAAAGCGCTGGAACGGCGTCGCGTCCGGGCGCATGTACTTGATCCAGCCCCAGAGCCCGACCGCACCCGGCGGTGTCGCAATCATGTGGAACGACGCGTTCGTCTTCAGCCACGCAAAGCGGAAGAGGTCCTTGTCGCCCCACGCGAGCTTGAGGCCCTGGATCATGTTGGGGATCGTATGCAGCGGATCGATCTCTGGGTCGACATAGTCTTCAAACTCGCTCTCTTCGACCGACGTCGTCGGCAAGGGCTGCGTCGGAAACGTGTCGGGTTGCGGCTGCGGCGCAATGCGGTGGAACGCGTAAAACATGAGCATGTGCAGCGCCTTCTCGTGGCGCGACCGCGAGAGGAGGAGCTGACCCGACTCTTGCTCCATCATGTCGACGTACGTAAGGTTGAGCATCGGCCACACCAACGAGTCGTCGTGGAGGTTGAAGATCGTGTTGCGCGGGTGCCAAAAGTCGGGCCAGAAGATCGCGCCCGTGGACGTGAACTCGGGCAAGTGGAAGAGGTACGTCGGGTCGCGCAAGGGAAAGTTGTCGGCGTCAAGGAACAAGACGTTTTCAAAGTGCGAAAAGAAGAGCGTGTACGGCTTGACGTAAAAGCCAGTGGCGCGCGGGTCGCGGATCTCGCGGAGTCGAATGTCACGGAAGGTGCCCAAGAGGTTGGCGAGCACCGGGTGGTCGACCGAGAGTTCGTCGGCCCGGTACCACAGCTCGATCGGCAAGCTCGAGTTGTGTACCGTGCGCAACAGCCGCACGGATGCATAGAGCGACACGAGCGCCTTCTCGTACACGACCATGACGATGCCGTTGGTGGGGTACACCTTTTGCACCGTCGGGTGCTTGTCGTACCACTTGCGCGTCACCGTCGACGCATCGACGTCATCGTCGTCGACCGATATCGGGCCCGCGTATTCCGAGTGGTTGAGGTACTTCATGGCATCCTTGGGTCCGTCCAGCTACATAAAGCGTCAGAGATGGGCGCGAGTTTGAGAGAGAGTAGTACCAGGTACGGGTGGCGGTAGTTGTCGGCGTGCTTGTGGAACATGAGGATGTCCTTGGCCATGTTGCACGAGAAGCGCGCGTCGCCACGGACCGTCGTGCACGTGCTTTCGAGGAGGTGCAGCGTACGGTTGGTCGCCGGGTCGTAAAACTCGCAGTAGCCCGAGCTGCCGCCCTTGATGGCTTCGTGGCACTTTCGGTCGTTCTGCGCTTCGCGCGCACCCGTCGGCGAGCACCCGCCCGTTTGCCGCCAGCCCCGGCACTGGTAGTTGACGATCGGGTCCACCGTATGTGGTTGTTGGACCAAGAGCACGTCGGGATTGGCCGCCGGCACGTCGGCCATCACAAACTCGTCTGCGTCGATATCTTCGCGGCCTTCCCAGACGACCTCGCGCACGCTGCGCTCAACGTACTTGATCTGCTCGAGCGTCGATGTGTGGAGGGCCGGCGACTGGGTGGCGACAAGGTACTGCACCTGGTAGTAGAGGCCCCAGGTGCAGAGGAGGAGGATGCCAAGGCCGAGGGCTACGAAGCGGCCGTAGGAGGCGAGGCCCACCGCGCGGGACGGTCGCCGGGTCTTGCGCAGCGGCAGCTCCATGTCACGGCCATCGTCGCGGGGCCGGTACGACATCATTGCGCAATAAAATACAAAGTGATTTGGTCGCCACTTTTTTCAAGCCTCGCAACGGACCAATGGCATCGCGGCATCCGGTGCCGTTTCAGCCAATCATATGGCCGGCGTGAGGACGATGGCTGTTTGCACAGTACAAAGCGCGCCGGTCACTTCAACGATGCGTGGTTTGCTGGGATGTTTCGGCTTGGCGTCGTTCTGCAGGGCGAGTGGCGCCCTCTTCGTCGCGAGCAAATAGTCTGGTTCGCAACTAGTAATAGCGACGTGTACGAAGATTCAGCGAGATCCAGATTCCAGTCGGTGACAACATGTCAGTTCGAAACCGTGTCCCCCGTTCGCCGTCCCGTATCTGACTCGGGGACGATCGCTAGAACTAGTGTCTAGGAGGCGCACTTTTGGGATGTACAATTTCGGAAACAGCGATCTCCATTGCTCGAGAGACTGGCGCTGGTTGTGGTTCGCGCGACTGGTGGTCTTGGGGGCATGACTGCTGCGATCGAGCATGACGGCTACCTATTTGCAGTGTATGCAAGAATTGTATTTTTCTATTTGAATAAAATAGGGACATGTCGCATGCTGGAAGGTTCGGGGGCACCACGTGGAGCGTCGCCGATCTTGGTCCGAACCAAACGAAGCGCCATGCGCTTCTGACGCGCAGCGATCATCCAGACCACAAGTGCTCTCTAAGCTTGGTCTACCGACTCGATTTTGCACAGTATTCGTAGCTCGCTACCGACAAATTCGACGAATACGCGGGGATTCCGCCTCGTCTTGCATGCAATGTGACTCACGAAGCGCGTTCCCTTCGGACACATTACAAAAACTCAGAAACCTGCGCGGATCGCTCGCCCGCCAATAGGACAAGTAGCTTGGCGCCTCGCACCGAGCTTGTAGTGGCAGCGTGCCTCTACGGTACACGGCGCGCTCGGTGTTGACGAGCGCGAACGTGTCGTAGGTGCTGCGTGGGAGGAGCACCCAGCGCAACGCGGGAATCGGGTCATTCGAGGAATATGCGTCGACCAACGCGCCGGTGGCTTCCAACAATTTGCGTTCGGTCGATGTGCCGGCGAAACGGACCCTTCCCATGTCTGCCCTGTTACCCAATCTCGGACGTTCCACTTCACCCGTCAAGCTTTCTACTTCTTTGGATCTGGACGAGATCGAACGAGACCCATTGCTCGAGCTTCACGCCTGTTCGCATGTTGGCTAATCGACAAGTAGTCGTGACCTGTGTTGATCGCCAATGGTGCAGATAGACCAAGGGAATAACCCCTTCAGGGTGACGGACCTCGTCGCTGGCGCCATGACTCATCGCCAGGCCTCTGCAATCTTGGATTTTTCAGCGTTATCCAATGTTAAGCTTTTTCGTGCCTCATTTGGGCTCCGCCTTGGATCCTCCTTGGAGCCAAAAAGCATACAAACTTCAAGATATATTGGAGAAATGATTACGCAATCAATGAAAATGCCGTCGCATTACGCGGTGCGATTTGGTGCGTGGCGCGTTGAATCGAGGTGACGGCTGCCTCCAGCTCCTTGTATTGCTTGGACTGCATCTGGCCTTCCATTGCGTAGTTGGAGAGCGAGCGACGCGAGTCGCTTCTAGTGTTCTTGACCATGGAGAAGTCGGCTTCTACCGTGTGGGTGGACGGAAGTACGGTCGCAAGCCCCGCAGCAAACATCGAGAGGTTCGGATACACTGTCGAGTAGTTCTTCCACACCTTCTCGAAGGGCTCGTCCTGCGAGCTGTCGATGCTTGAGCGCACTGCCTCGTTCTTCTGGTACGAATCTTCCAGCGCCTCTCGTTCGGAGGCGATGGCCTTCTGCATCGCAAAGCCGCAAATGAGACCGCGATGGCGCTCAAGAACGTCCATGAACGGGCCGAGCTCCGTAGTCGCCAACTCGTGCGGAGCTTGTAAATCAGGCGGCACGTCAAGCTTCTTGGCGCAGAGCTTGTCGAGACCGACGACGAAGAGCTCGATAGCTGTCGATACAGCGAGCTCGAGGTCGTGCTTGTCGGTGGCAGCGGCGTCGCGGTACGCCATGTACGCGTTCATGCGACCGCTGCCTCGACAGACACCACGACAGCCTGCACTGTCGTAGACACCGTAGCATGTAGGGTAGTCTGCGTCAGCGTGGCTGGCTTGGGCACCTTGGCGCGGCCCGACTTTGCTGAGCTCTTGGTCTTCGCTGCGGTCCCACGTGCCATCACAAGCGCAAAATGGCCTCCCTGCTTTGTGTGGAAATCCAACCAACCACTCGTTTGGCATACAAAAAGCAAGCTTAATTTTTCTTGGATACTCATTTGGGCTAGAACTTGGAATAAATTGGAAAAAATTGGAAAAAATCCAAGATAGCAGAGGCCTGCTCATCGCCGTCGTACCTCATCGCGTGCAAAGCTACTGCGTGCGATGCGTGCTGTCTCCGGCGCGATGTCAACGACCTCGGTGGTGTCGACACTGCTGGTACCGCTGGTAGCTGTACTGTATCGGTTGTCGGCGCACGCGGCTGCAAATTCTTGACAACAACCGACGCTTCACTGAGGCTGCCACGTCATGGTGTGCACGAGGACGACTGGCATATTGATGCTGGTAGTGGTGGCTTCACCCCAGCACTGTCCACCACAGTAGATGCACGAGTGAGTAGTATCGAGACAAGGGCCGCGCGTACTAGTACTAGCTCATGACGACGCAGGTCGACGCTTCTGTGTGTGCAAGGTGGCAAGGTGCGTAGCATTCAAGTTGACCAATGGCATTGGATACTTTTTTGACGGTGCGTCCCTTTTTGGCCAATCACTGTGCGGAATGCCAACCGGCTCGGTCCGGTTAAAACCGCGGTTCGGCAACTGTGGGGATGGAACAACAAAAGTCTTTCCTTTGACCACCACAGGAAGAGAGGAAGCATGGAGCCGCGCCGGTCCAACTCCCCCGCGCCTCCGAGCGGGCCGAACATGGGCCCGCCGATGCCCAATTACCCGCACCTTAGCCCGTACCCGCCGATGGCCCACCACATGCTTCCTGGGGGCATGCCCATGCCGCCGCACATGCCGCCGCCCCCGCAGCAGCTCATGCACCCGCCGATGCAACCGCCGATGTCGGGCTCGCACATGCTTAGCCAGCTATTCCCCAACCTGAACATGCAAGGTCGGTCGCCGTCGCCTGCGTCAATGCCGCCGCCGCCGCAGCCAAGTACGAGCCCGAGCCCGAGCCACCGTTCGCACTTTGATCCGGAGCTCACGACGCCGGGACACCACAACCACCCGCAGCCATCTGCACTGCCGATTCCGGCGCTCATGCGTCCTTCGAGTGCCAGTGGCGGCTCGGTCACGACGCGTGTGCCTCCGCCGACGGCAACCGTGCGCTCGGCGTCGATCTCGTCGCCTGGTACCTTGTCGCCTGGCACGCGTCTTCTTGGCCAACAGTGCGTCTACGAGCCGAAGAAGGACGCAGACGCGCGGTCGTTGGAAGTGACACCGATCACGCTCTACGTCTCGGAGCGAGCGTCGGATCTTGGCACGCTCATCTCGGTGAACGAGCACTACATCTCGTACCCGATCCGGAACGGCCTCATCCGCGTCATCAACCAGTCGAGCGTGAACCGCATTCTCCTCCGCAAGCACGAGCAGCATGCAGTGACGGAGCTCGCGTTCTTCAACGACCATACCGACCTCCTCCTCTCGGCCGGTACGGACAACCACATTGTGATCTGGCGCCTCTCGGAAGACATGTACGCGCAAAAGCCCATGACGCGCGAGGTGCTCAAGACGCTGCCGTGCCGGGCGCAGCGCGTCAAGTGGCACCCGCTCGACTCGAACAAGATTGCAATCGTCCAGGACGCCACCGTCTACGTCACGAACCTCGACAATGTGACAGCCGACCCCGCCGACGCCTTTGCGCTCACCGAGCACAGTGTCATCTGCGACCGTAGCCAGGCGCACGTCAACGACGTGGCGTTCTCGGCCGACGGCCACCATCTCGTGACCGCCGGCATGGACGGCGCCGTCCACGTCTACCACCTCGGCGGCATTGTGGTCGGCGCAGCTGCGAGCTACTTGCGCCGCTTTGACCCCTTTGATGGCGCGCCCGTCAACAGCCTCAACGTCTTTGCGGCCCAGTACGGTGGCGCAGCCTCGGGCTTGCTCGTCGGCGGCCAAGGCAACACGCAGCTGTCACTCTGGAATGCGCCGTGGGACGCGGAGGTCGACACGTGCACGCAGAGCTTCCGCCTCCACAATGCGTCGAGCATGCACGAGCTGGTGCTGGACCCGACGCACGAGTATGTGTACGTGGCCGACCGCGCGGCTGCCTCGCTCATTGTCTTGCACTTGGCGAGCAGCCCGAGCCCGCGGCTTCCGCGCCGCCTCGACAATGTGACGGAGTTTTCGCTGGCGTACCCGATTCTGTCGATGACGGTGCTGCACCCGGCGTCGAGCACGGGCGTCGCGGACGAGTCTCCGATGCAGCTCTACTGCATCCAGACGCAGGCCATCCAGCGCTACCATGTGGCGCCGTCGGCCTGCTACGTACCGCCGCGCAGCCCCGTGCGGTCGTTCCACGAGGAGCCCAAGGCGGCGCCGCCTGCGATCGTTGAGGCGTCGAACGATGCGTCGCCCGAGACGGAGCTCGATCTGCAGATCACTGTGCACGACTTTAACGGCAGCGAGGCGGGCTTGAGCTCAATGCTCGCGACCGACGGCGGCAACGACTCGGTCGGTCGCCGCAGTGACGACGACGACGAGGACGAGGACGACGACGACGAGAGCGAAGTCGACAGCCTCGCCCCAACGTCAGCGCCGTCGCGCGTGCCCGGGTCGCCGCGGTCGGTGTCGTCGCTACCGATGCCGCCGCCGTCGGACGCGCATTTGCGCTACGCGCGGTCGTCGCCATCGTCGTCGGTGCATGCGTTTACGGACGACGTGTCGTCGCCGCGGCCGGTGCCGGCGCGCTTTGATGACGACAGCGCGTCGTCGGAGCTGTCGCACTTCTTCCGCCGCATGGAGGCGCTGCAGCGCGAGCGCGACGAGCATTTGAAGGACCAAGTGCGCATCATGCAGCAGCAACTGAGCTTGCACATGGACAAGGTGGTCCGGAAGCACCTCCAGTCCGTGCTTGTCCCAGCCATCGGGCGCATTGTGCTGCACACGATGGACAACAACTTTGTCAAGCCCGTCACGGCGCAGCTCGAGGCGCAGTGCAAGGACCTGGACGCACGCATGGCCGCGTCGCTGACGCACCTGGTCGACGACGTCAAGACGCCGGTGCGCGACGCGTTCCGGGACGCGTTCCAGTCGACGATCATTCCGTCGTTCCAAGCCGCGACGCAAAAGATGTTTGAGCAGATCAACACCACGTTTGTCGAGGGCACGCACGTCAAGATCGCAGAGACCAACGAGCAGTGGAGCGCGCTCTCGGCGCAGCTGACGACGATGCAAGACGCGGTCGAAACCCTCACCGAGCGCCTCGATACGCTCCAAGGCAGCGCGGCCGCGCCGCTGCCGCCGCCCAAAGCGTCGCTCTTTGATACGCAGTGCCGCGACATTGACGGTCTCTTGGCTGCCAAGAAGTACGAGGTGGCATTTCAAACCGCGCTCGGCGCCGAAGACGTGGCGCTCGTCTTCTACACGTGCGCCAACGTCGAGACGGGCGTGGTTCTTGGCGTCCGCCCGCCCGTGCTCTCGCAGATGATTGTGCTCTGCCTCGTGCAGCAGCTCGGGTCGGACCTCGAGCGCGACTTGGGCTTGAGCCTCAAGTGGGTGCAGGACTCGCTCCTCGTGATGAACCCGCGGGACGCGGCGATCGCGCCGTTTGTCCAGAACGTGCTCCAGGAGCTCAAGGCTGCGCTCAGCCACGTGCCCGAGACGGCCCGCGACTCGCAGTTTACGCTCGTGCACCACATTTTAAACTCGATGTTGAGTTATACCTAGTTAGTAGGTTGGACGACTAATATACTCCCTACCTTGCGTGGTCAGAGGTGCAACGGCTTGGCCTGGACCACCCACGTGCTCTCCTTTTGCATCGCAGCGCCTTGCTGCCGGAGCGATGCGAGCACGTCGGCGAGCAGCGCTATCGCGATCAGCATGAGGCGGCGCCGAAGGAGATGAGAGTCCAAGTACTTTGGTTCATGTCGTCGGCGAGGACTTTGGTCGGCGTCTGGCGTGCGAGCTGCGCGACCTCGGCTTCTACTGCGGGGCAGCATCAGGCATCAGCGGTAGGAAGAGCCAAGACGTACGTGGCGACGACGGTCGGGCTGTCCGGCGGGGCGGCGTCTCGGGGCTCATTTTTGCCAAGCCAAACGAACAGTGATAAGGAAGGCTATTTGTACGCAATTTACGGGACCGCAGGTGGCAGTGATAGCAGACGCTTGTCGAGTTATTGTAGCATAGAAAGCACAAAAGGACGTGCACTTGTATTGTGGCGACTGCGCTCGTTGCACGCATGGTCTGGATCGGCTCGGCAAGAGCTATATTTGCTTGATGGTACGTTGGTTGCGTGCGATTAGCTGGAAGACATACCGGAATCTTTTTATTCGAGTGATGACTGGCTAAATTCCTCTCGAAAAGAACCAATCCAACGCAAGTACTGAACCATGGAATCGTGCTTGACGAGCGCTGTGCAGCGGTTCCTTGCCGATGGTGTCTTCTCCAGCGCCATCTTCCTCGCCGAGCGGCTCGTCGCCGAGCATGCGAATGAAGCCAACGTCGCGCTCCTCGCCGAAGCCTACTACCGGTCCGGCGACGGCCATCGCGCCATCGCGCTGCTCCAGCGACCGACCGAGCATGGCGGACCACGGTCGCCGCAGAACAGGTACATGCTGGCGCTCTGCTGCTACGAAGCGGGGCGATTGTCCGAGGCCGAGACAGCGCTTCTTCCGCCCAAGAGCTCTCGCAGTCCTCCAGGCATGCCCGCGCTCGAGCCGATCCCGAACGGCGCCGCCGGCCTCTTCCTCATGGGCAGCATTTGCCGACGAGTGAATCGCACGGAGCACGCGATCGAATACTTCAAGGCAAGGTACAATGCTTCATTCTCAACTTGGCGAAGGCAATGCCTGGTCATGTGTAGCTTGAAGCAAGACCCGTTCATGTGGTCGGCGTACGAAGGCCTCTGTGAGCTCGGCTGTGACGCGCCAACGTCAACGTTTCTCCACCCTGCACTACTGCCAACGTTCAAGGGAAAGAAGACAGTGCGTGCTAGCGGTGCTCGACCTGTGTCCAGTCGACCGGCGGTGTCTACGCGGCCACCTCCTGCAACGGACACGACCGCCCAGCGACCACGCAAGGTAGTTGCACCGCTGCAAGGAAAGAAGGCCATGAGCCGCACGTTCACCGAGAAGGATCGACCCGTGCGATATAGCGTTCTACGCTTCCCACAGTGCTCATTCCTGTGAAGTAGACAAAACTGCGCATCCCAGCTCCATCGACGACGACTTCGGGCGGCGATACCGTAGGCGCCTTCATCTTGTCGCATTCGAATATCAACCTCTCACGTAGCCTTCTCCTGCACACGCCTCGGGCGATGCGGTACGCGCCGTCCTCTTCATTCTCTCTTCCTCACGCCGGCGGGATTCTTTAGCCCGCGCTGCAACTGCTCCACGACTGCGGCGCCGCCTACCGCGCGCTATGCCTCGTACACCCCTCCTTCTTGCTCTACCCGTCATACCTCGGTCTAGTTTGAGTGTGACACGGCGATCCAGTGCTTGATGGCACTGCCTCGGAGTCAGCTGACGTCGGCGTGGGCGCAGCAGCAGCTCGCGCGGGCCTATTTCGAGCAGGCCAACTACCCCAAGGTACGCCCACCTGGTCTTGACGACAGCAACAACATGCGGAATGAAGGCCGCACGCATCTACGAGGGCATCCGAGAGGCCGACCCCCACCGCATGGAGGGCATGGCCATCTACTCGACGATCCTCTACCACCTCAAGCACGAGGTCGGGCTCTCATACCTCGCGCAGCAGCTCACCGAGTTTGACAAACGGTCGAGCGACGCATGGTTTGTCGCGGGCAATTGCTTTAGCCTCCAGAAGGAGCACGACATGGCGCTCACGTTCTTTCAGCGTGTACTCGCCTCGACTAGCCCGTGGACTTGACATATTGATACATTGATTTAGGCGCTGCAGCTCAACCCGTACTTTACGTACGCGCACACGCTGTGCGGCCACGAGTACGCGGCCAACGAAGACTTTGAAAAGGTAGTTTTGGACGCTTCGCCCAGTGTTGAGGCTACATTAGGCCATTGGGTGCTACCGCCACGCGCTGCGCGTCGACGGACGCCACTACAATGCGTGGTATGGCCTCGGCGCCATCTACCTGCGCCAAGAAAAGCTCGAGCTCGCCGAGTATCATTTTCGACGGGCGCTGAGCATCAACCCGCAGAGCTCGATTTTGCACTGCAACCTCGGCATGGTCACACGCGCTCGTTGTCGATCTTGATAGACTGATACTTTTCGTCCTAGGTGCTCCATGCAGTGCAGCGCCACGACGAAGCCATTGCGGCTCTTGACATTGCGCAGCACCTTCAGCCGCTCAACTCGACCGCGCGCTTCCACAAGGCCAAGGTGCTTCTGGCGACCCACCGCTACAAAGCCGCCCTCGACGAGCTCTACATCGTCCGGGATGCGGCGCCCAAAGAGTCGTCGGTCCACTTCCTCCTCGGCCGCGTCGCCAAGAAGCTCGTACGTCGTCGTCTGTATAAGGACGGCGATCGAGTCTGCGTGGCGTAGGGTCAAGTCGACGAAGCCATGCGACACTACAACAACGCGCTCTTCTTCCACCCCAAGGACAACCACTTGATCAAGGCCGCGATCGAGCGCCTTTATGACGACAACGACCGTGACTCGGACGACGACGACGACCAGATGTAGGCATCGCGTCAGTGAATCGCATATCTGGTATCGTTCTGGTCGAATCTGGTCTGGTCGGACGCTCTCGTGCAGCAAGGCGTTGGACCTGCAGACGGGACGAGCACATCGAAAGAACGTAGATATATACACGCGTTGGGTTAGGGTCCGCCGCGTTGGGCAACGACCCTAGTAGCGACAAGGTGGTCTACTTCTTCTTGGCGTTGAAGAGCACGATGATGACGCTCATGTTGTCGCGACTGCCCTTGTTCAAGCACTCGTCCATGAGGAGCTCGGCGACGTCCTTGGGCGACTTGCCCGACTTGAGGCGGTCGCGGACAAAGCGCTGGACTTGTTCGTTGGACATGACGTCGTAGATACCGTCGCAGCAGAGCACGAGGAACTCGTCCTTGACGTGGTCGCGCGGCTGCACGTTGACGCACGGCTCGGCGATCACGAGGTGCTCCCACGGCTTCTTCTCGGGCTTGCCTTCTTCGTTGCGCTTGAACCAAAAGTCGCCAAAGCTGCGCGAGACGGCGACACCGCCGCAGACGCGACCCCGGAAGACGGTCCCACCGGCCGCAACGATGCGGAGCTTCTCGGTCTCGTGGTCGGGCTTGTGGTCGAGCGACATCTGGATCGGCGTCTGGTTCTGGCTCTTGCTCAGAATGCAGCGCGAGTCGCCTGCCCATCATGTCCCTGAGCCATCCTGCATGCATCGAGTAAAGCATACCAATGTTAGCCGAGAAGATGTGCTTCTCCGTGACCATGATGAGGAGGCCGGTGGCGCCGACCTCGTCCGACGTCGTCGCCGTGAGCTCGTTCGTGCGCAGCATCTCGTCCGTGTTGAGGAAGCCCTTGGAGAGCGCCGTGACCATCTTGCGCGGCTCCGTCTACCATGTTCTCAGTCGCAGGAAGATGGCGGTATGGCGACACGACGTACGCCATCGAACTGCTTGTACTCGTCCGTGGCCGCAATGTTCTGGAGAATGTCCTTGGCCCTAGCCATGCAGATAAGCTGCCATCGCATGCATCATCGTCATCGACGTACACGATCTTGGCCACGAGGTCGCCGCCATGGCCGTCAAAAATGGCAAAGCACGCGCCATTGACGCTGCCAGGGATCTCGACCTCGACGAGGTCCGCGTCCTCCATCGAGTCTCGCCAGCCCTGCATGCTGCTGTAGCCGATCGAGAGGTTGAGCTTGGGCGCGGTCGTCGCATGCGACGCCTTGGCCGTCGACGGCTCCGAGAGGAAGCGGGACATGGCGGATTGTGAAGTGGCATCGCGCTGGCTCTTCCTTTGAAATAAAAACGCTTCTCCATACAAACACCACGTTATTTTAATTCAAGAACGCAAGGCGAGGCTAAACGAACGCCATTTAGGCGGAAATGGGCTGTCTGCGTCGTGACAACCGTGCGACCATGGTCGACGCTGCTGCATGGAGCCGACGCTCCAGCCTCTCCATGCGGGCGCTTCATGATGGCGGCGGGATGGCATGAGATGACATGTCTACCGTACTTGCGCCAGGCCACCAAGCCTCTACCAACCTCTTGTCCCTGGCACATACCAAGGCGACGTCTATGCACGAGCCATAGCCTCCATGCGAGCCAACAGGCAGGGAGCCAAAGGAAGCAAGCATTCAATAGGTTATATAAGGACGAGCCAGACAAGGAGGACGACGCTTAATGGAAGACGCCGATGATGACGCTCATGTTGTCGCGACTGCCCTTGTTCAAGCATTCGTCTGTGAGGAGCTCGGCAACGATCTCGGGCTTCTTGCCTTCCTTGAGGCGGTCGCGGACAAAGCGCTGGACCTGCTCGTTGGACATGACATCGTAGATACCGTCGCAGCAGAGCACGAGGAACTCGTCGTGCGAATCGCGCTTGGTCACGTTGACGCACGGCTCGGCGATCACGAGGTGGTCCCACGGCTTCTTGTTCGGGTTGTTCTCTTCGTTGCGCTTGAACCAAAAGTCGCCAAAGCTGCGCGAGACAGCGACGCCGCCCGAGACGCGGCCGCGGAAGACGGTTCCGCCCGCGGCAACAATGCGGTTCTTCTCAGCCTCGAGGTCCGGCTTGTGGTCGAGCGACATCTGAATCGGCTTTTGCGAGTTGGATTGGCTCAAAATGCAGCGCGAGTCGCCGACGTTGGCCGAGATGATGAACTGCTCCGTGATGAGCACCATGAGGCCGGTCGAGCCAATCTCATCGGCGCGGCCGTCGGCGCCGACCGTCTCGCGCAGCTTGTCATCCATCGTGAGGAAGCAGTCGCGCAGCGCCGAGACAAGCAGCGTTGGATCCTTCTGCAATTGTACGCACGCGATTATGAGTATCCAATGGCCTACTACTTGGCATGCAACGTACCCCGTCAAACTTCTTGAAGCCGTCCGTCTCGAGGAGCAGCGGTGTAATATGGGCCGACCTAAGCATTGCACATGAGCGTCATGGCGCAAGGCAAAGATGGGCGTACACGTCCTTGGCGACCGCGTCGCCGCCATGGCCGTCAAAGATAGCCAAGCACGCCACCTTCTCCTTCGAGGGCAGCTTGGTCTCGACGAGCTCGGCGTCCTCCATCGTGTCGCGCCAGCCTTGCATGCTGCTGCTGCCGATGGCGAGGCGCACCTCGGGCGCGTCGTGGCTCGACGTCGTCTTGGCCGTCTTGGGCTCGGTCAGGAAGCGGGACATGCTGCAAAAGCGGAAAATCGGAAATGCCCCGCAGTCACCCAGAGAACGACGGCATTTCAGCCAATCAAAACCGTCGCCGGAAGATTTTCGGCTGGATTGTTCCGACATGAAATTTGGCGCGCGCAACCCGACGCACTACGACGCACTACGACGCCCGACTAAATCGTGCGACTTGACAGCTCCTAGTCGGTCCAGTAGTCGGTCTTCGCCTATAGAGATAGCATCGCGTTGTAACTTCAGCAAGATTCCTCTCCCGCGCAGGAAGAGCACGGCAAAAGGGTCATGCTGCAACCAACAGCATACGCCCACAATCCTGTGCAACGAGCCATGTACGTAGTGTGATCAGAGCCTTTGCAGCACAGCTTTGCTGAGCACGGGATATATCCCTTGGTCACGAGGGACGGCTGACTCAACTGGGGAGTTCAGACCATTCGCCAATCGCTTTGTACCGAAAAAACCAGTTCCAGTCCACACAGTAGCGATGGACTTCCCTGCGCCGTTCAATGCAATGGCCAACGCGCAGCTTCTCAAGGCTGAGCAAGACCTCTACACCGAGTCTTGTCGCGCCATGACGCGCTCCTCCATGACCGCGGGTGTCGCCACAGTCACGGGCATCACGACGGCCGGGGCCTCGGCAGCCGTGTACATCCCGTTTTTCGTCCACCAAGTGAACTACAGCAGCAACATCAACACTCAGCTCGCAGAATGTTCCGCCGAAGTTCGCCGCCGCGGACTTGAGTCGCTCGATACGGCGTACGGGCGGATCTTCTTCGGTGCGGTGCTGACGTGTACCGGCAGCATCGTGGGTCTCGTTGTGCCAGGAAGCGACTTGGCCGCGGACATGTGGCTCGCTCCTGCGGCCGAAGCGACGGCTGAGGCAATCCTCGTGAGCCGAGTAGGCGAGGCAGCCATCCACGCAGCGGACCGCGTGGTCGAGGCGCTCCAGAACGCGGTCGTCGTGGACACGTTCTGCGAGATCGCAGGCTTTGATGTGGTCGAGAAACTGCACCCGTTCCAGAATTTTCTTCACGACAATGAAGCTGTCAAGGCCGAGCTGACCAAGCGAATCGAGATGCAGGCGATCAGCACTCCTATAGCCACCATCGAAATATGTGCGGCACCGATCCACGAGAATCTAGCACGACGAGACGTGGAAGCATACGTCGAGACCATCACTGCGAACCAGAAGAAGGACGAACGCACAAAGCTGACGGCCGCGGCGGTTTACGCTGCACCGTCTGTGCCGTCCAGCGGCGGCGTGTGGAGCTGGGTGTGGGGCTGGGTGTTCTACTCCTCACCGGTTGTTACACCGGGCGGTGTCTCTGGTGACATCTCGACCATGACGGAGACGCAAGTCAAGGCCAAGATCGAGGACCTTCAGCGATGCAGCGTTGCGCAACTTCGTATCGTCTACGATAAGGTCGCTGACACGCTCACGCTGAGCAACATGACCAACGCACAGCGACTGGAGAAACATCTCGAGGCTTTCGTGCTTGCACGGTCGCTCGTGTTACTCCACTACGATCTCGACCAGTGCCGCACGGTCGGCGATGGGTACCTCGCCGACGAGACCAAGACGAGCTCGAAATGCGCGTCCGTGGCATTGATCCAAGCGGCTTCTGCGGTCTCGGCGGCCAAGCCTACGCAGCTAGACCTCCTTCAGTGGATGGAGCCAAACGAAGTTGTCGCGACGCACATGGTCCAGTGGCGTCAGCTAAACTTAGGCGTGCAAGAGCAGCGCGTGAAGGAGCAAGTCGAGGCCAAGAAGCGAGACACGGCATGCCATTTTGGTGGAGCGCGTACAGCCTAGAGAGAGCGTCAACACGTACACTTCCCGCGCCAGCAGCGAGCTTACTCGTCGAATAACCAGCAAAACCCTCCAACCTCGTTTGTATCAGACTCTGGAGCTATGGCTGCTATCCATCACCTTTGCATTGCTCGTTGCACAGGATTGTGGGCGTGTCGTATGATGTTGGTTGCATGCCGCTTCGTACCGTGCGCTTCCTGCACGGGAGAGGAATCTTGCTAAAGGGATAGCTTGACGCTACTTTAGTAGACTAGGACCGAGCGACTTGGAGATCAGTCGCACGATTTAGTCGTGCGTCGGAGGATTGCGAATGCAAATTTCCACGAGAGTTACGTCGACTTGGGTGGCACGTGGGAGGTGGCGTCGACTGCCACAGAGCACATCAGATGTATCAAAATGGCTCCGCTGGTTCCCAACCAAAGAAAAGAAAGTGGCCGAGATCCGACCGCGAGACCGCTCCATTTCCTCATCTCTGCAAATCGGAGAACGCTGTCCAATGTAACGAGGGAGTCGAATTAGGTCGCAAGGGGCCCATAGGATGAGGTAGTACGATCGTCGGTGTCAGGTTCGCTCTCGCAGCAAATCTGCGTATGGCGAAACGGCCTGCGCTGTGGCACTGCCACGTCATGGTACGCCACGTGCGGGAATCCCGTCGCTTGGAAGCCAACTCAAATCTCAAAGCCATTAAACGCGGTTTAACGGAATCAGACAGCCCGCGGAACGACTGGCTGCGTCGACCGGCAACGCGAGGAAGCGCCAGCTCTTGATGTCGAAAAGGTAGAGATGGTCCCGGTTCCGCAGTGCAAAGACCCCGGCGAGGACTGCAGACGGTCGATCGAGAAGGTCCTTGGACGTGATTAGCATATGGAGGCTCGTTGCGTTCAGAAGGGTCGTGCACAGCGTCATGGGCGGCAGGTGCCGCAGCCGCCACCGCTCGACGCCAAAACATACAAGGACCGCGAGCGCGCCAAGACCAAAGCCGAAGGCGACGCGGGTCGCGCTGCCAATGTGCACGGACGCGCTCACGCAGCGCAGGCCCAAGTCCATCTCGATATAATTGCACGAGCGATGAATCGACGCGACGTACTGCACCGGCGCGATCGTCACGTACAGTGACGTGGCAGCCCACGCGAGCAGCGCGCTCTTGTATGCGTAGTACGCGGTCCACTGCCGCGTGACGCAGCTCCAGAGGTCGTTGAGGATGTAGACAAACCACGTGCTTTCGCCGCCGGCCAAGAAGGTTGTCGCCCAGTGCAGCGGCGGCGACTCGAATTTCGTGCCGGCGCCATACGACTCCAAGCTAAGTGTGCTCGTGTTGAGAAGCCACAGCGCCGAGACGCTTCGGCTCAGCAGCCACGACCGGCCTATCCAGACATGCCCCACGACTCGATTGAGCTCAAAGAGGTTGAGGCCGTTGACGTACGCATTGTCGCGCACAGCAACGATGGCGGCCACAAGAGCAACGGCAATCAGCGTCGCAGTGACGTACCGCACTGCCGTGAGGAAGAGAAATGAGATCGTATTCGGAATCTCATTCGGATCCGGGGTCATGCTCTGCGGCGACGAGACCGTCGAGATGGTCGTGAGTGCCCCAGCGTCGCCTTGAAACGAGACAACGTCCCGCGCGCCCGCTGCCCACTGCACGAGGTAGAGCCACGTGTCGATGCGCCACGTATTCTCGGCGAGCGGCAGGCGAAGCAGTGTGATTTGTGACGAATCGTTGGCGGGACTCACAAACTGGATGAGCTTCAACTCCAAGGCGAGGACGTCAGCGAGGGCGTCGTTCGCCTCGACCGTGCCGGGGACATGTGCCTGCAGAAAGGCCATGGCGCTAATATACATCGAACTGCATGTGGAAGATGCCAGCGCATCGTTGAGGCACAGCGCAGTTGCATTCACTGCCAATAGAGTTGGTGCCGCAAGTAGCGACAGAAGCAACTCGATCGTGGTCAGCGGAATGTACTCGTTGTAGTAGGCGTGGCACATGTTGTGCGACCCAAAAAAGCAGTAGAACCCGGATGCCAGTGGGTAATTCGGAAGGTCGTCGCCGCAGAGAAGGTTGCCGCCATACGTCAAGAGGTCCAAGGACTCGACACGCTGCGGTACGGGTAGCGTGTGGTTGGCGAGCGGAATCGCAGCAAACGCCGCTTGGGCCCGCAGATTGGTCAGTAGCACCGCTGTAATATGTGCTGTGGCTTCCCGGTAGAAAGCTTGAAGCGCCGGTGGGCACGGTATATAGAGCATATCGATCGCGTTGAACGGGCCGAGGGCGTCTCGCACCACCTGCAGTCCGCTCGGTAGCGGTGTGGGAAGTGTGCTATTGGCTAAAAGCAGCGCCTCGCTCGTGGTGTTGAGAAACGCAAAATTGGCGCTCGCGCGAACCAGACTGGCGCCTGCAATGGCTGTCGCGTTGGACGCCACGGCCCAGAGGTCGCTGGCAAACGACCAGTACATCTTTCGAGACGTCTGTCGCTCCAGATGAAGGACGCCACGGGATTCGCTCAGCCGCAGATCGTACGCAAGTCCAAGCGCCGATGTGATGGTGAGCGAGTCGACCAAACCTGTCGTCTTGTAGTTTTGCCACTGGAGCACAAAGTGCGTCACACGGTGCGAGGCCCAGGACGCTACTTCGTGTTCCACCGAGTTTCGACGGGTTTTCAGAGCTTGGAGCCATTGCTGGCCGCGCGTGGTCGTCGCAAGCGGCCGCTGAATCGCAACTTCAAACGAGTTGCCCCAGCAGCGGTCCCAAGCGCCCCAGTCGTTGATGTTGCGCAGCGCACTCTCGAGAAAGACAGCACCGTTCGAACGCTGGCGCAAGCAGCGCGTTTGGCGCATCGATGTTAACGCCATCTCCCACGCACCATCAAAGTCAAGGTAGCAGTACTGTGTAAACATCCACGGCAGCACGCACGGGTCCATGGCCCGCAGACCAACGATGATCTCCGCTAAAGGAGTGTCATGCCGGTAGTGCGCTCGCCGCGCCATGCCGTCGGCCCAGAGTAGCACGGTCGACGACCCATTGTAATGCTGCGCAATGGTGCCGTTGCTGGTGCCATCCACGAGGATGTTGCTGGCCGAGTTGGTGGAGAGCAGCGCTTCGTTAAAGAGGTTACCGAGCCACGTGCGGGCGCCCGTCGAATTGAAGTCAGCCCAGCCATAGTCGTTGGCCAAGTACATCTCGGCGCGCTGCAAGTAGAGGACGTTCCCAACCAGCGACGTGGTCAGAAAGCCGAGGCCACAGAGAAGCAGACTAATTCGCTCGCAGCGTCGCCAAGTGACGGGCACACCGAGTTCTTGCATACAGCAGTCGACAGGCTGTAAACTTGAGCAATGCGGCAACAGGGTCCCTCGGACTTGCACGTCGTCGGCAAGGGGCAGTGGTCGCCAGAGCTTGATGTCAAAGACGGTAGCTGGCGAGAGGCGGAAGAGACCGCTCATGGCCGCGGTCGCAGGATCGAGAAACGTGCTATTGCGCAGCGTCGGGTCCTGGTAGGAGACCAGCGCTAGCGGAACGGCGAGGTTTGGGATACACCGCACATCGGCCCTCCCCGACAGCGGAAGCATGCTACCGAGAACCACCGACGCGAGCAAGACGAGGCCGAGCACGAGGCTGCGCGACGCGTCACCAATGGCCACGACGCCGCTGGTGCAATAGATCATCGTGTCCATGTTGACCGAGTCGCAGGATCGACGCAGCTGCGTCAACACGTGGACGGGTGCGAATTGGTCAATGGCAAGCAAGGTGAGCACCGCAGCACCGGCGCTGCACGCCGCGCGCGTGTTGGTGCGGTGACTGAGGATCGGGTGGAGCATGTCGTAGACGCAGTAGAGCACCCACGTCGCTTCGATCGCCAAGATGCTCGAGGCCACCACCGAGCGCGGTTCAAAGACAAGGGCGGTGGCGCCGTCTTCAGCGCGGGGTACCACGGGAGCCGTCGCCAAGCACACAATCGCAATCAGACTGCGCAGGCTCACGAGGCCTCGGTTGAGGTACACGGACGACACCAGCCGTGGAAAGCGCCACCAGGTCGCCGACGATTGCTGACAGCAATCGTAACGCAAGCAGAGGCAAAACACAGCGATGAGACCGGCGCTAAAGGCCCAGTTGCTGACACTGACGTAGTACACCCATGCGGTTGGTGTCGAGATGGTGTTGGCGTTGGGAATGGGCGCATACTCCGCTGAGAGAAGGTGCATGGAGCCCTCGTCGCCTTGGAACGAGACCACTTCGCGTCGGCGCATGGCCCAGTCGTAGACCATGGTCCACCCAAAGAACGCCCAGGATTGCCCCAAGAGCGGCTGCAGATCAAGGGTGATCGTGTGATTGAAGTCAACATACTGCAAAAGCGAGAGGTTGAGATGTGCGAACACGGCGTCGAGGTCGGCGTGCACCGGCGGCAGACGGCGCAGAGACGGTGCTAGCGACTGCAGGAATGCTACGCAGGCACGACCGTCAGTGGTATCGAGAACAGACGAGCACGCGGCGTCCGGCGTCTGCGTCATCCAGAGTCCAAAAAGGCTGTTGAGCGGATCGAGCGTGATCGTCACCGGTGCTAAGCTCGCGCAAGCATCGTCAAAGCCAAAGGCTTCTCGTACGTACGGCAACGGGTTGCCCATCATGCACATGGGGTTGCCGCCATGGAAGCGCAGCGCGGGATCTTGCCAGTGCAGCGGTGTCGGGCGCAGTGTGAGCGACGGCATGGGTAGCATGTCAGTCTCTGCGCGGAACGCTGCGACCGCTTCGGCTACCGACGCTGGGACGGAGACCCAGTAGAGATCGATGGACCCGAGAGGGCCAATGCGGTCGTGGAGGACCTGGTAGAGTATTGGGAGCGGCAACCCCGCGTTAAAGTCTTCAATCAGGTCGGGCTGCGAGAGGCCAAAGAACGTCGGCGTCGTGCGGACGAGGCTGAGGTTGCCGGCGGCGAGTGCGTTAAAGTCATTGAAGAGACCCGCAAAGAGGTACAACGACGTCCACGCCATGCTCATCAACGTTGACGGCAGTGCGTGCAGCGTGAACGGCTGGCGCATGCCCAGCGCGTTGCGCAGCTGAATGGTCTCGAAGACGCCGACCTGGATTCGGTTGGCCCACTGCAGCACAAACGTGCGGCAGCCGTGCGCTCGCCACACGCGTGCTTCCTCCTCGATGCTCGGTGCTCTCGCGTGGGCATAGACCGAGTCGACCCAGGCGGCGCCGTCCTCAAATGTTGACGCAATCGGCAACGCAATCGTGCTCTCAAATCGTGCCACGTCATTCCACGCCTGCACGTCGGCCACATTGCGCAGAATCGCTTCCAAGTAGACGGCGGCGTTAGCGACGTACGCAGTTTCGCAGCGCGCTTGACGGCGCGCTGTGTGCCCGAGCGCCCAGCGCCGCTGCAAGTCGGCCCAGCAGTAGCCCGACAGTATCATTGACAAGTGGCTGCTCTCGAGTCGCCAGAGCCCCGCGATGGCTGCCTCGAGCGACGTCAAGTCGTCGTACATCAGCTGCCGAGCGTACGCCGGTGGCGTGCCCATCGCATCAGATGCAGCGACGCCGACTGCGGTGACGTCGAGGTCCGGCCACGTCGGGCCAAGTACCAAGTGCGATCGCAGCTGCGCAGCGAGCCACGGCGCCGTGTACTGCGACTGGAACGACGGCCAGAACGGACTCGTCTCGAGGTAGACATGCGCGAGGCTGTTGAAGCATACGCCCACGACGAGGCAGGCGCAGGCATAAGACACGCCGACAAGGTGGCGCCTTGCAGAATGCCGAGGCGCCGCCACATCAACCAAGGACGTGTCGGGCGCGATGCGCATGCGCAAAGGCCGAAGCTCCCGTTACGCTTCTCAAACCGAAAAACGTACGAGGAAACAAAGGTTGGCCAAGACAATAGCTTCCACAGAGTTGCTTGTGCAGCAACTCTACAGTACTATGTTGGGCCATTGCCCGAGGTGTCCGACTTGCGAGAGGCTGCTGCTCGGTGGGAGCCTCGAGGGAGGGCGAAACAAGGGAATACAAATTTGCCTGGCGCGATACGGACGCCGGGAATTGAAGCTGGGGCTTATGTGATGAGGAGTGACTCAGCCCCAACTAAGAAATGCCGAGTGTGCATCGACGAGACTAGGGCGATGTAGGACAGTAGAGTGCGTAAGGTCGGTGGTGGTGTAGTAGTAGTTAGCCTAGTTCTTGGCCTTCCAGACGAGGTAGTTGGTATCGCCGAGCTTGCGCGGTGTCATCTTGTGCTTGGCAAAGAAGATGAGCGAGAGCACGATGCAGATGGAGCCAATGACCATGTACGCGACGCCCAAGAACGGGTTGCGGCCGCCGTACCACGACAGCGTCGAGATCACGAGCGATTTCTTGCCCTCAAACGGCGTCACCGCAAAGTCTACATACATACGTGATCGCTTATAGCAGCATGGGCAACGTACTCGACGAGACGAGGAAGCGCAGCACCGTGCCCTTGGGCAAGTCCGTGTTGATCTTGCCGTAGAGCTTGCGAAAGTTGGGGAGGCCGGCCGTGCGCATCCACACGATGAAGCGCTCCGTCTCGACGCCATAGAGCGGCGTCGGCGCCGTCCAGCCCGTGACGTTCAGGATCCGCTCTTGGCCGAGACGCGACGGAATCACAAAGCGGTACTTGGGGTTTTGCCACAGCATCATGTCGTCGCTCGAGAGCGTCTTGGGGTTTTCAAACTTGGTCTCAATGTCCGACTGCCACGCAAGACCCGACTGCTCCATGAGGTTGACGACTTCCTTGCCCTTGTACGTGTCGGTTTGGCCAAGGTACTTGCCGTCCGGCGTCGTGATCGAGTTGATCCAAAAGAGATCTGAGACAACATGAGATATGGGCCCTAGGAGGTGTGTTTGCGTACCGTTGAAGAGGCTGTTGGCGATGAGGCCGCACGGGTTGAAGCGGTAGAACGCGGATGGCGCGCCCGGTGCGAGGTCCTCGGTCGAGTTGTACTTGACACCCGTGATGCCAGCCGAGCCCGTGCACGTCGAGATGGGATGTACCACAGGATCGCCACGCAGTTGCGCATCGCTCCGGGATGAGACGTACCGGCGGTGGTTCTGGTAAAAGTTGTCGAGCTGATAGTACACCATGATGGGCGCCTTCATGTCTTCCTGCAGCGTAAACTGGACAACGCAGCCGTGCTCGGTGAGGTTGAACGCGTCGCCTTCCTTGGCGTTCTTGAGGTAGCAGCCATTCGCGCTCACGTTCTGAAGCGCGACGCCGTCCGAGGCCGACGGCGTGTGCATGTTGACGCCATCGTACTGCAGCGACATCTCGACGATCTACGCCTCTAGCATCACGAGGCGTCGTAGTCTCAGCACGTACGTTCTTGTTTTCTTCAAAGAGGAAGACTCCGATCGGGATGAAGATGAGCCCGACGAGGAAGAAGGTGCCAATGACCCAGTTGGGCGTCAGAATCGGCTGCCACGCCTTCAGGCGCTGCTGCTTGAACGGCGTATCTAGCCTCGATCGTTGCATAAGCGTCCTAGGAACCGGCGGCGCCCGTACCGTCGGGCCGCTTCGAGTGCTCGGCGTCCGTGTTGCTCATCGCGTAGTGTCCAGGTCGTCCGCGTCCTGCCCTTCCCGTCGAAAATTACTGCCCGCTTTTCGAGTCGGTTGGCTTCGAACTTCGATCTCCGCCGGTCATCTCTTTTTATCACTTTATGTTTGTATATAGAGAGCATGAATGAAATAAAAAACATATTTTTCCTGCTGCCTCGGTGGCAAGCCAACTTCGACCTCTGCCTTCGACGAGCAAGTGATGATGCGAGGTGAGCATGTCCCATGGCGGCGGGTTCCGGAGCCGCTGCAAAGCCTTGCACGTCTCCTTGCGGCGTCGTAGCTCTGACGTGGCTACCTGCATCCCACCAGCCAGCGCCGCGACCCGTGCAGCGAGACGACCCGACCCGTGCGGCGAGACGACCTCTGCCACCACACTCTGGGTTCGTATCGCCACGTCTAGCATGGCAATGGCAATGGTCGCGTCGGGTCTCTCGGCGGCGTGGTCGCGCACCAATCTGTGCAGTTATTGTATTGAATGAATCGTCTTATGTAAGGGTGGTGGTGGCTCTCGCTACTGGTTGTTCTTCCAGACCAGGTATCGCGTATCGCCGAGCTTGCGTGGCGACAGCTTGTGCTTGGCAAAGAAGAGGATCGAGAGCACCATGCAGAGCGAGCCGACGGTGATGTACGCGATGCCGAGGAACGGGTTGCGGCCGCCAAACCACGACGTTGTTGACAGCACGAGCGATTTTTTGCCCTCAAAGCTGTTGACAACAAAGTCTACTCCATTGACATGAGTACAGATGACACGAGTCGAGACGACGTACTCGACGAGACGAGAAAGTCGAGCGTCGTGCCCTTGGGCAGGTCGTTCTCAATGTGCCCGTAGAGCTTGCGAAAGTTGGGGAGGCCGGCCGTGCGCATCCACACGATGAAGTGCTCGCTCTTGACGCCGAACGCGGTCGACGTTGGCGTCGTCCACGCGGTCGCGTTCAGAATGCGGGGTTCGCCCACCTTCTTCGGGATGATGTACCGGTAGTTGGGGTTTTGCCACAGATACATTTCGTTCGGCAGCTGCTGGCTCGAAGCAATGTTGTCAAACTTGGCGTCAATGTCCGACTGCCACGCAATGCCGGTTTGCTGCATGAGGTTGACGACCTCGACCGTCGCCGAGGATGGCGTCGGGTACATGTCGGTCTGCATGTAGCGCGTCCCCGACGGCGTCGTGATGCTGTTGATCCAAAACATATCTACTGGCGCCATGAGCTCATGACGCGAGAGCGAGATGGACGAGTACCGTTGAACATGCTGTTGGCGATGAGCCCACACGGGTTGAGCGCCCACGTGCCGACGTCGGGCGTCGAGTTGGTGAGCGAGCTGTACCGCGGCGTGTTCTTGGGCGACGAGCCCATCGGGTCGCAGTCCGAGAGCGACGCGGGCTGCGTGCCACGGAGCTGCTCGTCGCTGCGGCTCGCGACGTACCGGCGGTGGTTTTGGTAAAAGTTGTCGAGCTGGTAGTAGACATAGATGGGCGCCTTCATGTCTTGGTCGAGCGTGAAGCGGAGGATGCAGCTGTGCGCCGAGAGATCGAACTGGTTGCCGTCCGACTCTTTCGCGAGCTGGCAGCCCGGCGACCCGTTCGTGTTCAAGACCGTGTACCGCCCGCCTTGCGTGCCGTTCGCGGCCGTGAGCGCACCAGCGCCGTCGTACTGGATCGAGTACTCGACGACCTACGCCCCATCCCGATCAGTATCATTCGGCCAGTCAAAACGCCACGTACGCGGTCCGACTCGACGCGGAGGATGATGCCAATCGGGATAAAGATGAGCCCGACGACGAAGAAGGTGCCAATGACCCAGTTGGGCGTCAGAATCGGCTGCCACGCCTTGAGCTTCTGCTGCTTGAAGGGCGTGTCTACATGCACCGGAAGCGTCAAGGTCGTCCGGCGCGGCTAGCCTTCGTGTACCTTCGGGGCGTCGCGACTTCTCCTCCATCTGATGACAGCGATCTGAAGATGCGACCAGGACCGAGCGAATTCGAAAATAGTTTGCTTCGCGAAACCCGCCATGGTGAAACCCACGGCCGCATCCGGACGCCGCTAAATCCAGCCATGCGTTTCACCTCGTACGACAGGCAGCAGGTGCGACTGGCTGCGGACGAGCTGCAGGAGCTATGGCCCATGGCCGCCAGCGATGCCGGCGCATGACGATGACGATGAAGAGGATGATGATGACGGCTTCCGCGTCCAACGTCATCGACCTGCGACAGCGTAGTCGTCGTCGGACTAGAGTAATCGTCATCACAGAGTCCACGTATCCCATATCTTGGCGGTCGAAATAAGAACAAATAGGGCGTAGCATGATGGGCAAGCGAGCGAAGCGGGGCAAGAGCGTGGGCCAGCGTGCGCTGCCCTTGCCTAGTATGTGCACGGACTTGGCCGATGACTGCACTGCCAGAGACGGGCGACAAGAGCCAAACACTGAGGCAAGACAGGTGACGCGTAGAGAAAACACAGTATTATGGCGGGCAAGATTCGAGACAGGTGCCTACTCCGAATCGCTCGAGTCGGAGCTGCTGTCGCTGGACGACGACCCCGACGACGACGACCCCGACGACGACGACGACTTGCGGCCCGAGGACGAACTGTCCGAGCTGCTGTCGTCCGACGACGGCGCCGGCGCGTTCATGATGGCCTTGGGCGCGTTCTTGAGGTGTTCGCGGAGCTCGACCGTGAGCCCGCCGAGGCCAATCGACGTGAAAAAGTTGATGGCAAAGCGCATGCTGCGCGGGTTTTCCTTGGGGAAGAGCCCGCTGAACGTCGCGGCCATAAACTCGTCCATGAAGCGCTCCTTGAGCTTGGCGACGCCGAGGTGCTGCGCGAGCTCTTGGCAGAGGATCTTGATAAAGATACGGGACGACGACGTCGTCTCTTCCTCGCTCAGGCGAATGTACTCAAAGACCGTCCACGGCAGCGCGTCCGAGAAGAGGAGATGGGCAAAGAACTTGGCGACGTTCCGGAGCTTGTTGGTCTCGAGGCGGTGGATCGTCGCATACTGCTTGGCGAACGCATCGTCAAACGCGTTCTGGTACTCGCGCTGGATGAGGCAAAAGCGCTGCCCGAGGAGACCGTAGTAGCGCAAGTACGTGCGCTCCTGCGAGCAACACTCGATGAGCATGCCGCAGATCTCGACTTCCTGCCCGGGACGAATGTTGAGCCGGAGCAGCTTGTGCGCGCATTCTTCGTGGCTCACACTCGACATGATGGTGAGGTAGATCGTACGGCGGAGGTTCACAAGGTCCTGCTCGGAAAAGTCGTGGATCTGCAGCGTCGTCGGCGCCGCGTCGGTCGCATCCTCATCGTCCGAGTCGTCCGAGTCGCCCGACTCGTCGTCGCCGTCTTCGGCTTCAGAATCTTCGCCGAGCAGCTCCTTCTTGATTTCCTTCCACATGCGCTCGTTCTTTTCAAAGTCGGGGTCGAACCGGAAAATGTCGAGCTTGTCCTCGACATCCACCTCGTCGTCGAGACCCATCTGGTGCGTGATCTGGTCGTTGGCCTCGACCAGATCCAGCTGCTCGTGGACCGCTGGGTAGTCGGCAAACTTGCCCTTCCGGATCGCAAAGAGTCCTTCGATCGTGTACTGGACGCGCTTGTCGATCTCGCCTTCGTGGAGGATGCCACGGAAGCGCTCAAAGATCGCGCGGAGACCTTCCGGGCAGAGTTCGTTGAGCATTTGCCCGCACTCCTTTGTGAAGTTGACGGCGACTTCCACCGAGTCGTCGGTCGGGCTCGTCAAGAGGAACGTGAGCACTTCGAGCGCGAGGAGCTCTTCGACGACCTGCTGGTTGACGAGATGCGCAATGAAGCGCACGAGCGCAATCGCGACGACCTTGTCGCCACGCTTGAGCGCCCGCCGGAAGCGGTGCACGACGCGTTTCAAGAGGAGCTCGCCGTTCTCGGGCATCTTGGTGTTGATGACGGCGACAAGCGCCGCGTAAATGTGGGTAAAGCCGGGCGACGCCAACTGCGCCTTCATGATCGAGCGCACGAGGAGGCCGCGGCCGCGCACGAGGTTCTCTTGGAAGAGCTCCGGGAGGATGTTGGCAATGTTGGACACGTTGACCTTGTTGATGAGACCGTTGATGCTCTTCCGGAGCGCGTCCCACGTCATGCGCTGGTACTCCTGCGACGACTTGTCCATCTCGTCCTTCTTCATTTGCGCAAGCTTGAACGGCGGGATGTAGACGCCGCCCGTCCGGCCGCGCTTGGTGTCGTTCGTGAGAATGTCGATCGTGCGGCTCTTGGTCGGCGCCTCGGCGGTATTCGTCGACGCCGTGTTTTCCTTGTCCGCCTTGCGCGGGCTCCCACGCGACCGCAGCGGAGGGCTCAACCGCTTGCTCGGGCTCGGGCGACGGGGGCTCGTGGACGCTTTCCGGCGCTGGTTGCGCTCAGCACTGCGCTTGGGACTGCGCGGACGCTTGTGGCGCGGCGACGGCGATCGGCCACGCCGACGCCGGTCGTTCGAACGACTTCTCCGACGAAAACGGTCGCGCGATGGGCTGCGACGCTTCTCATGGCGCGGGCTTGGGCTGCGGGACGGGCTACGGCGCTTACCACGGCGCCCACTAGGGCTGCGGGACGGGCTGCGACGCTTCTCACGGCGCGGGCTCGGGCTGCGCGATGGGCTACGACGCTTCTCGCGACGCGGACTAAGATTGCGCGACGGGCTACCGCGCTGGCCACGACGGCCACTAGGGCTGCGGGACGCGCTGCGACGTTTCTCACGGCGCGGGCTTGGGCTGCGCGATGGGCTACGGCGCTTACCACGGCGACCACTCGGACTGCGGGAGCTACTACGGCGCTTTCCGTTGCCACGACGAGCACTCGGGCTGCGCGAGCTCGAGCTCGACCGCGACGACGAACGAGAGCTTCGGCGGTCCATGCGTCCTGGTCGGTCGGAGGTGCAAAAGTATGAGGTGCCCACGCTAAGGGATTTCAGCCAATCACCATCTCAAACGCAGTTTAACTTACGTTTTACTCCAAGTTCCATGGTTTTAGTCGATCTTGCCTGGCTGCGAGTCGCCACGACCGAGCGCCGAGTACAGCGCTCTGCATTTCTCCGTCTCCTGCATGGGGACTTGCCTATGCAAGTGCAAGCGTCCGGGTGCAGCCGACGCCACAGCTTGTTGCCACAACATTGGGTATTTGTATGGCCGACCGGATCATCCGAGCAAACCCTAAAACCTGTTTTCTTTTATACCTTTGAAACTCGATATTTAGAGGGCGCCCCGGAGCGCTCGTGGAAATACCTTGGTTTTTGTATGCAGTTCGGTGCGCTCCGAACCAGCTGGAGCGCCAAGCCACTTGGAATTTAGCGGAAGCCAACGACCAAGGATGACGACGGCCGCTCGCCCGACGTTCAATGCTGCCATGGGCAAGAAGAACGAGGGCGGATGGAACTCGGGTGGCCAGATCAGCATGCAGTTCTCGGCGCGCGACCTCCCGGGGCACACGAAGCTCAAGACGCGGCAGCTGGGCCAAGGCACGGCTGGCGAGCTCTCGGAGCGCGACCTCATCGGCGAGCTCACGGACCGCGAGCGCAAGTACGAAGAGGACAAGCTCAAGGAAGTCGACTTTGCGCAGCAAAAGATCATGCGGCTCAAAGACAACAAGACGCTCTTATTAAAAGGCGACGAGTGGGAAGACAGGGCGAGAGACGTGCAAACCAAGTACGACGATGCAGACGACGACGTTGGCGACAGCGAAAGCGACAGCGAGAGCGACGACGACGACTCGGACGACGAGGAGGCCGAGCTCATGCGCGAACTCGAGAAAATCAAAAAAGAACGCGAAGAAGAGCGGCTGCGCAAGGAGCAAGCCGAGCGCGACGAAGAAGAGAAGCGCGCCAAGGACGAAGTCCTCATGGGCAACCCCCTCACGAGCGCGCAGGCGCCAACCGGCAGCGCGACCATCAAGCGCAAGTGGAACGACGACGTGGTCTTCAAGAACCAGTCGCGGAACGAACCGGAGCTCAAGAAGCGCTTCATCAACGACACGATCCGCAATGACTTTCACCGCCGCTTCCTCAAGGCGTACATTCAGTAAGACGCTGTCGTCGTCGTCGTCATATATCATTATATACATGCAAGTCTCGGGTTTAAAAGACCTTGGTGATCGCCTCGCCCTTCCAGGTCGGGAGGAGCACCGCATCGCCGGCCGCGTTGACGCCCTCCACCTTGGCGTACACACCTTCTTGCTTGAGACCATTCGGCAGCTGCATGATGCACTGGCCGATCGGCATCGCGTTCTCAAAGTGACCAGTGTAGTAGCCGCCGTCCTTGAAGAGCCACTTGCCCTCGATGATGGTGTTTTGAACCCACGTGCCCACGAGTTGGCTCTTGTCGGCGGCGTACTCGTACGTCCCGTTGCCCTCTTTGATCCCCGCAATGTACGTTCCGCTAAAGATGTCGCCGTTCTTGTACATGAGCGTGCCTTGGCCGTCAATGATGTCGTTGGCCCACTGCCCGTGGTAGACGTCGCCGTTCGGGAATTGCATCTTCCCGAGCCCGTGTTTCTTGCCATCGACGTAGTCGCCTTCGTACCAAGCAATCTCCTTGACCTCGTCGTCGACGCGCTCGGTCCAAATGTACTTGCCGGGTCCGTGCTTGAGACGCGCTGCGTTCACGTCGCCCTCAAACGTGTCGCCGTTCGCGTACGTGATCTTGACCTTGCCGGGGCGGCTGAGCCACTTGAGCTCCTCCGGGTTCTCGTCGAGGTACTCGACCGTGTACTCCTATGCAAATGCCATTGCCTTAAGCCGGCTGGATCCGGCCATTGACCAACGCACCGCGCCGTCGGCCATGCTGCGCCTCGCCCGACCCGTGACCTTTCGCGAAATGATCCATCGATTGGGTTGCATATAGTGTGTCTATACTATTCGAAGTATGTGTGAAATAGTGTGAAAATGGAAAGCCCAGATAGGGTGTTCTATCCGCTGTGATGAAGCAGGCGCATGCGCCCGAGTGCAAGTGAGTGCCAAGAGTGATAAGAGAGGCCGCGGGCGGCAAGGGCTTACCTGGATGCTGCTTGGTGCCGAACGGAGCTTGAAGCAGCTTTTGGCGGCAAGATCGCGTTGCACCGTATCCGGATGGCCGCGCTTGCATGATATCCGGCACATTATTGTGATACAAGCCATGGGCAGCGACGAGCCTCCGGCCGCCAAGATCAAGAAGCCGGCCAAGGAGCTCAGCGTGCACGAGAAGGCCGTGCTCATCGCGCAAGCCAGCCGCGGTCACGCGACCAACTCGAAGCTCGCCAAGCAGTTTGGCGTCTCGAGCGCGACCGTGAGCCGTATCTTGAAGCGGAAGCACGAGTACATCACGATGGCCAAGGCCACGGACGACGATGCAGCTCGGAAGCGCAAGTTTCGCACCGACACGAACGCGCTCTTGAGCTCGCTTGTCTACAAGTGGTACCAAGAAGCGACCGGTCGGAACGTGCTCGTGACGGGCTCAATGCTCCGCGAGAAGGCGCTGCGCCTCGCGAACGAGCTCTCGATCGCCGACTTCAAGGCGTCGAATGGCTGGATGGACAACTTTCGGCAGCGCTACCACGTTGCAAGCCTCCAGACGCAGTCGAGCCTCGATGCGCTCTTTGAGAAGACCAAGCCGCCCGAGCCACCGATGCTCACGCCCGACGATCTTCCCAAAGACGATGCCCTCGATGAGGTGGCAGGCCACGACGCTGCGTTCACACACTTTATCGCACCGCCACCAACCCCGACGGCCGTGCCGGCGCAGCCAACATATACCGACTTGCTTCAGTACATCTCCTTGAAGTCGTAGCCCTTTCTGATGATGACTGCATCGTAGGCGCGTGCACGATCTCGAAGCGCAGGTGGCCGCCATGCAGGCATGGCAGACGTCGTTCGAGCGTAGCGTAGCCCAGCAGCGAGAAGAGGACGCTGCGCTCTCGGCCGCGAAAGCGCTCGCCCACGACGCGCAGCTCGCCACGATCCTCGACCTTCTCAAGCACTCGCCGTCGCTGTAGTCCATCGTAGCCTCATTTGCTATTCCACTCGACGGTACTTCACGCCACGGACAACGAACGTACACCACAACCGAGTTGACTTCGTCAGCGTCCCATCTAATAACATCCTATCCTACGACTACTACGACTACGACTATGGCTCTACCGTTTTCGGAGCAGCGACACGGCGACCGTCGCGCCGACCGCGAGGAGCGTGTAGCCGCACTGCGCAATGAACTTCCTTCTCGACGCGGCCTGGATCGCATCGTACTCGGCCTGGAGCGTCGCAAACTCTTCGGGCGTAAAGTCGTCGCCGTGGTACTTCATTGCGAGCTCGCGGATACCGGGCTGGCCAATGAGCTTGGCAAATGGGCACGCGCTCTTCGGAACGTCGGTCGGCGTCGCGAGGGCCTCGGCTTCGCGTCGGCGCAAGACCGCTTCCGCCTGCTGCTTCTCGAGCGTACTGTAGCCGGAAATGATGTCGAGCTCCTCAAAGAGCTTCATGTTGAGAAGGAACGCGAGGTTGGCTTCCTCGACCAAGCGGTCCGAGACCTCTTGGCTCACGTCGAGAGTGTCGAGGATCGAGCGGTACTTGTCCTTGAACACCTTGTGCTTGATCTTCATGTTGTTGAAGTCGTAGAACGCCGTGCCGAGCCCGTCGTGGAGGTCCATAGACTTGATGGCAATGCGCTTGAGCACTTGGCCGCCCGAGAGGTCGCCGAGGTACCGCGTGTACGCATGGGCCACCAAGATGGACGGTTCGCTCGTGCCAATGTAGTGGAGGCGCGCGAGATACTCCTTCGTCGCCCGCGTCGGCGGCGGCATGACCTTGGCCCAGTTCGGGCCAAAGAAGAAGGCGAGGTCCTCTGCAAGCGCGCTCACGCGGTTGAGCTCGGTCGGAAAGTGCAACGGGCTGTAGATCGGGTCGTGCGCTTCGAACGCGGCCCGCATCATCTCTTCGAGCTCGGTGTAAATGTAGTAGTACATGGCCAGCATACACTTGTACGCATCCCGGTTCACGCGGCCTTTGAGGAATTCGCGAATGTAGTGGACGTTCTCGGCTTCCCGATGCGATTTTTTCGTGCCGTACTTGAGGTCCTTGGCGAGGTTGACCGTCGGCGTCTTCGCCGGCGTCGGTGGCGCGACGACAGCCTCGTCCTCAAAGAGACCCCAGGTTCGCAGCTCGAGCTCGGCGCCGAGCGGCCGGTCCTGCGGCGTCACGCCCGTCTTGTGGCATTTTGTCACGAGCGCCGGGTCGACTTCCTGCCGCTTGGTCAAGCTCACTTCGTGGATGAGCTTGAAGAGGTCCGTCATCTGCGTCGCCACTATATATCGTGCATTGATGAGCCTACTAGTCGTCACGATGGTTGAGGTTTACAGGGGTTGTCCTCGGCGTAGTGCGCCTCGGGCGCCGACGGGTCGGCGAGCGTAGTACCTACAGAGGGCCGCGTCCATGAGCTACGCAGTCAATTAGGAGGATGCGTCTACCAGCCATCGCCGAGGCGTCCCCATCGTGGAACGTCTTGGGCTCGAGGGGCGGTGCGTCCATGGCGGCGAGGCTGGGCATGCTGCTGTCCCGGCGCAGAGCGAGTGCGAAAATGCAGTCGAGAGCATGGTCGTCGGTGTGACGCGCGCACGCTGATTGGCTGCATTCTGGCTGCGCGCCCCGTGATTGGTGCATTGTCGCAAGTTGGGTGTCGGGCCGAGAACGTGGCGGGAAAAACACGCGCCCCCAAAAAAACGTGTTGAAGCTGCTCGGCCGACGACAGCCAGTGTCTCCTAGTAGGTCGCTTATCGTCGACGAGGAATGCTTTTGTCGAGAAAGAAAGTTCGAGTGTAAGCTTCGTCGACCTTTGGTTTGGTGTCGAAGCGGGAGGATCGGGCGCGCTTGAAGGGACTTGAAGCCGCAAGAGGAGAGGGAGTTTCGCAGGCTGTCTCGAGACAACAATTGCTGCGCACCATCGAATGCTTGAAAAGACACGCAGACGGCCGCATACCCTCCCATCTATCATTCGTCGTTCGTCATTGGCAGAAGCAGATCGGCCATGGGACGTAGCCAAGCTGTTGTTCGATCGTCGGGTCGGGAGTAGCCTGGCATACAAACCGTGCGCGATTCGAAAACGATCGAGTCTGTCTCAGAGCTGAGTGAAAAAGGCTGGCAGGCTCGCTTCTAGGTCACGTTGTCGCTTTGAGAGGGGTGTACATCGCTCCGTTCGATGCATTCTTCCTCCAGCAATCTATCAAGAAGGACCGAATCCCCGGACTCTGCAAGACAAATATGTACTGTACCGGTACATGTATGGACTGAGACCGCTCCCAATTGGTACTGGCACTGACACCAGGGACTGTACGGTATTGGGTTTCTTTTTCAGAAAGGAAATTGCACCGTCCAATGCTGGCACAGGGGGTTCTGGCGCGTTTTTAATAGCAAAGAAATTCGAATTGTTAGACAATCACACCACGCATCCAGCACAACAACAGACGTTGGGCGTCGCCGCACGGCACCCAACAGACTTGCTGGTAAAATGGTGGTGTGTAGGGTCTTTAGGATTGTCCGTTGTGGTGAGTGGATTGTACATAAGGTTATCTCTGGATAGGTCAAGCCAAGCCTGGACAATGCAAGCGTACATCGCTTGAGCGTATTCCAAACGATTGCTAAGTTATTATGAAATTACTACCTGCAAGATGAGGGGTACAGTGTACAGTTCACGGGATATATTCTCGACACTTTCTCGACGGTCCATAGCAGATGTTTCTCGACCGTGGGTGCTGTCCTGTGTCACTCGTCCCAGAGCTTCGTCCCAGGGGAAAGGTGCTTGCAAGTCTTCGTGGGATGTCCGACTAGTGTGCGCCAACGCGGTGGCTGTAGCGCACGCACTTGACACATGTAGTATCGCACAACACTTGGGACTGTAGTTTGCAGCATATTCTCGACAGGCTGTGGACTGCCCATACATATGTGTTGCCGACCCCACGTGTTGCAACAGGAGGCTGCACAAATTGTGCTGATTAGTACAGGGAAAATTGCCAATCTCTCGAATCCATCTACCTCTAGCAACGTTCCGCCGCTGCTGCTTGCACTCTACGCCCTCTACAAGTCGCGCCTCGCGTACGCCAACGACGCACAGCCAGCGATCATTCGCTTCGCCTACATTGTACCTCTGGTCATCTTTTCCGGCTCGTTCGCCTTCCACTCGACGCTCACGTACGCAGGCCAGCTCCTTGACGAGCTCCCCATGATGTACGGAACCCTCTTCTTTCACTACATCAGCCTCCGGTACCATCCAACGATGAAGTGGGTGCTCATCGCCTTTGCCGTCGGCCTCACGATCGCTCTCTCCATCGTCGGCCACGCTCCTCTCGCGTTCCAATTTGCCTGCGGCTTTCTGGTCCATCGTCAGTCTCAGTATTGCATCCACTGATGCATTGGATGGGTAGACAGTCGCGCTCGTCGTGCGAAGCATCGTCCTGCACCGCCGGCACAAGGACGTGAGCGAGACGCGGCTCTTGCAGCTCGGCGCGCTTTTGTACGCGGGAGGGTTTGTACTCTGGATCGCCGACCAATTGTTTTTTCCGTCGGCCAAGCCGCTGCACTTGCACGCGATCTGGCATCTCCTCTCGGGGGCCGGGACGTTTGTGTGGATTCAGTTTGCGTGCGCGTACGAGTTGAGCATGCACGAAGGGCGTCTTCGCGTCCGCAAGGTTGCGTGCATCTTGCCCTACTGCGTCCGATCGAGTGCGCCGTCCCACTGGACCGAGGCGGAGGACGTGTACCACGCTGTTTAAAGTCACATTCGCTGAGGCCGTCGCTCTGGAAGAAGCGGAATTGGCGCTAAAACGTGTCCCTAGCCTAAATATGAGCTGATCCTGTTTTTGTTATAAATGAGAGTACGAGTAGTACGAAGGTTTACGGTCGGCGCTATGGAGTCGGTAGCCGTACAGAGTCTCATACAGTATTCCCTTGGCGCCTACAGGTCGCTTGATGACGCGAGACGGCAGGTTGAAGCTCCATCGCATGATGGCTGCACCGGCTATTAATAACGCCGTTTTTTGCACTTTGCCTTTTTTCTCATTTCGTCATCAGGCAGATCCGAGCATGGCGACGACCGAGATGGGCTACTGGGGCGCGCCGACGAGCAGCGTCGACTGGTCCGTTGCATCATACGCGTGACGCGACGACCTCAGTCTGTACTAGGTGCGAAGACAACTACGTGTGGTCCTTCTACATTGCCGAGTGGTGGAACTCGTGGAGGTTGGCCGCCGCGTTGACACCATGGCCCAATCATTTCTAATGTGTAGCAACGTGCCGCCGCTCGCCTTGGCGCTTTACGCCATGTACAAGTCGCGCCAGGCGTACGCCGACAGCGCGCAGCCAACCTCGATCCGCATCGCGTACCTCGTGCCCGTCATTGTCTTTGCCGGCTCGTTTGCCTTTCACTCGACCTTGTCGTTTGTGGGCCAAATGCTCGACGAACTCCCCATGATGTACGGCACGCTCTACTTTCACTACATTAGCCTCCGGCACAACCCGATCACGAAGTGGGTCCTTATCGCGTTTGCAATCGGGCTCACGCTCATGATGGCCTTCTTCCCCGAGTCGCCCATGCCCTTCCGCGTTGCCTACGGCACGCTCGTACGTCATAAAGAAGAGCACAAGGCGACGACGCTAACATACGACTGCTGCGTAGGTGGCCGCGCTTCTTGCGCGTAGCCTTTTGTTCAACGTCAACCACGAAGATGTCGGGCACACGCGCTTGTTGCAGCTCGGCGCGGTCTTGTACGTGGCTGCATTTGGCCTTTGGCTGCTCGACCAGCACTTTTGCGCGACTGTCAAGCCATTGCAGCTCCATGCCTTGTGGCACCTCCTCTCGGGGACCGGCACGTTTGTGTGGATTCAGTTTGCCTGCGCGCACGAGCTCTCGCGCAGCAAGAAGACGTTGCGCGTCCAGCGCATTGGCGCCATCCTGCCGTACACGACGGCCCACACGGCCAAGTAATAGCCCTAGGTCATAGCTGCCACTGGTAACAATTTTGGATTCATTTTTCCAATACCCTCATTTGTTGCAGACACTACCATCAGCTACCGAGCTTGAACTGGTCGCCAAACGTATCACGTCAGATAGGACGCTTCGGTCTCGTTGTCGTGATCGAGGTCATGTCTACTAGCGATGCACACGATTGTCTGTTCACGTGGAGATTTGATGTTCATCGTCGATTAAGGATGTAAATAGTAGTTGAAAGCCCTAGCCCTAAGCCTTAATGCTGCTTGAAGAAGAGCGAGAGACCGACGGCGGCGCCCATGACCAGCATCGAGACGCTGTACTGCTTCAGAAGCTTCTTGCGTGCCTCCCACTTGGCCGCATCGTACTCGGCCTTGAGCTCATCAAACTCGTCGGCGCTCATGTCATCGCCGTGGTACTTCATCGCGAGCTCCTTGATGCCGGGCTGACCAACCATCTTGGCAAACGGGCACACACCGCCCGTGCGCGTCTCGACTTCCTTGGGCGCGGTCTCGGCCTGGCGGCGGCGCAGAATCGCGTCGGCTTGCTGCTGCTCGGGCGTGTTGAAGCCCGAGAGCACGTCGAGCTCCTCAAAGAGCTTCATGTTGAGAAGGAACGCGAGGTTGGCTTCCTCGACCAAGCGGTCCGAGATGGCCTGCGTCACGTGCAAGTTGTTGAGCGCGTCACGGTACTTGTTCTTGAACACCTTGTGGGTCGTGGTCATATTCTTAAAGTCGTAGAACGCCGTGCCGTTGCCGTTCTCGAGGCCGAGCGCCTTGATGGCAATCTTCTTGAGGATCTGACCGCCCGAGAGGTCGCCGAGGTACCGCGTGTACGCGTGGGCAACCAAGATGGACGGTTCGTTCGTGCCAATATACTGGAGGCGCGCAATGTACTCCTTTGTCGCAGGCGTCATGGCCGGCATCGTCGATGCCCAGTTGGGGCCATAGTAGTACGCCAAGTCGACTTCGAGCGCCTTCTTGCGCTCGAGCTCGTCGGGAAAGTGCAGCGGCGAGAAGATCGGGTCGCGGAGCGCATAGGCGCGGCGCATCTGCTCTTCGAGCTCGCCGTAGACGTAGTAGAACATGGCGACCATCGTCTTGTACGCGTCCTTGTTGATGCGGCCCTTGATGAACTCGCGGATAAAGTGGACGTTCTCGGCCTCCTTGTGTGATTTTTTCGTGCCGTACTTGAGGTCCTCGGCGAGGTGGCCTTGCTTGCGCGGGGGCGCCTCGTCCTCGCTGCTGCTGTCGTCGTTGAATTGGCCCCACGCGCGCATCTGGAGCTCGTCCACGAGTGGGCGGCCGTCCTTGGTGATCGTCTTGAACGGGCACGTCGTGACAAAAACGGGGCAGGCGCCGACCTCGGTCTTCTTGGTGCGGCTCACGGTGTGGATGCTCTGGAACATGGCGAGGACCGACTCGGCCGCGGCCGTGCCCGTCTCGTGGTGCGACGCCGGGATCGCCGCCTGGAGCTCATCGTAGAGCGCGGTCATGTCCTTCGTCTCCTTGAAGGGGCAGCCCTTGGCGAAGAAGGTGCAGTCGGCGACGCGCTCCTTGGCGTCCTTGAAGGGGCAGCCGTTGTCGAACGCTGGGCAGTTCTCTTCGATCGTGGTCGCAGTCATGCTGGTCAAGACGCTGGAAATTGCAAAATGACACTGGATCCAGCCTTGGCGCAACCTCCAAGGTGATTGGACCGGGACTGCCTGCCCGGTCTGTGATTGGTCGGCGGCAGGCGCAACGAGATTGACAATCAAGCTGATTTCGCCGATTGGCCGGATCCGTCATAATCGCGGATGATCAATCCTTGCGATCGCATACAAAGTTCAAGTTTAAGATCATGGTGGCCGCTGTAATGCCTGATCGACAATCTTTTGGTTGACGTGATGCACGTCGCCCATACAAACGCCAAGTGTTTGCCAAGTGCGATGAAATTCTGTCTCGGCATCCAGTGTGTTGGGTCATCGAATTGCATACGACATCCGCCACGACGCTTGGTCGTGTGCGACCCCTCGTCGCTCCGAGGCACGCGTCGACCTGATCCAAGCAGCTGCTGCAACCGCGTCGTCCTCCGTCGAAGGGACTGCCGGTGCCACGAGCCTATCGTAGGAACCCGACGCGGCGACCAGACACGAACGGACGCTCGCATCCTCCTCCGATTCGTCGACGCCACGAGCTCCATGACGCTACTCTCTACATTGGGTCTTTGTATATCATTTCGGCATCTGCGCGTGTATCGTGCACGCGACGGCGGATTGTAATTAGCGAAATGCCGAGTCCAAGCGCCCGAACAGAGTTCTTATTGCGCCGTGGCACATCGTGCGAGCATGAGTTGCTCGAACTTGAGGCAAATACACATCGAACGGTGATGTTTCACGTGCTTCGTCCCAGCAATAACGTCAGATCGTATTGCAGACTTGTACGACATGTTAAAGTGTGTCGACGTGGTCGGATGCCCTCGATACGAAGGCCACCTGTGGCGTTGTGGTGGGCGTGCTTGCCGGCGCACTCGATCGGACGCAGTAGGGCAAGATGCACGCGATCTTGCGGACGCGAAGACGCTCTTCGTGCATGCTCAGCTCGTATGCGCACGCAAACTGGATCCACATAAACGTCCCGGCCCCCGAGAGGAGATGCCAGATCGCGTGCAAGTGCAGCTGCTTGGCCGACGGACAAAACGCTTGGTCGGCGATCCAGAGTACAAACCCTCCCGCGTACAAGAGCGCGCCGAGCTGCAAGAGCCGCGTCTCGCTCACGTCCTTGTGCTGTCGGTGCAGGACGATGCTTCGCACGACGAGCGCGACTGTCTACCCATGCAATGCATCAGTGGATGCAATACTTAGACTGACGATGGACCAGAAAGCCGTAGGCAAATTGGAATGCGAGGGGAGCGTGGCCGACGATGGAGAGAGCGATCGTGAGGCCGACGGCAAAGGCGATGAGCACCCACTTCATCGTTGGATGGTACCGGAGGCTGATGTAGTGAAAGAAGAGGGTTCCGTACATCATGGGGAGTTCGTCGAGGAGCTGGCCTGCGTACGTGAGCGTCGAGTGGAAGGCGAACGAGCCAGAAAAGATGACCAGAGGTACAATGTAGGCGAAGCGAATGATCGCTGGCTGTGCGTGGTTGGCGTACGCGAGGCGCGACTTGTAGAGGGCGTAGAGTGCAAGCAGCAGCGGCGGAACGTTGCTAGAGGTAGATGGATTCGAGACGGCGTTGATGGTGGATGAAGAAATGTACCTCCACGAGTTCCACCACTCTGCAATGTAGTAAGACCAGACGTAGTTGTCTTCGCACCTACAAGATACGTGGGTTGGTCCATGCCCACAAAAGATAGGACGGAATGTTGTACCAGTCGACGCTGCTCGTCGGGGGGCCCCAGTAGCCATCAGCAAGAAGCGTGGCGTTGACCGCGCTCATCCTGACGTGATGCAAAATGAAAAATGCTGTCGGCACGGCAGGTATTGGTTGCTCATTGACGTTTTCTGCATGTGGTTGTAGGCAGCGGAGATAACTCCGTTTCTGTATCTAATATGAAATGGCATGGAAGCATGGAGCCAGAGCATGGACAAAGGATCGGAAGTGAACCACAGCTTCCTCTGCAACTGGACCGCCCCACGACAGGACTCAACTGGCAACGCACAATTACGCAGCACTAGATTAGACGACTACTTGGCCGACGTTAGCGGGCACCGACTGTGCTGTAGCGGGCGGATCTCGTGCTCGAGCTGGAGCAGGAGCGCGTTCGATCCTGGGTCGCGGATGTCCAGGATGCGAAATTGACGCCACTTTTGCGTCTCCGCCCACGAGTCGCACTTGTCTTCGTAAATGGCGTTCGTCCACACGAGCTGCTTGGCCGCGCACGCGTGGTACGCGGCTTCAAACTCGGTTACGTAGATGCAAATGTGGTGACCGTCGTACGGCAACAGCAGCTCGTGTGTCTCTTCAAAGAGCAGACGCTGCAGCGGGCCGCAGTCGACGCTGCACAGGTGGAGATCGCTCGCAGCAGCCTTGTCAAGCGGCTGGACCACGGTGGCCGCACCGAGAAGCTGCTGGTAGAACGCGCCTAGGCCACGGGCCGCGCCAGGGCGCACGAGAAATTTGATGTAGGCAAGCCCATCGCCAACGGCCGCGTCGCCCGGGTGCGCACCCAGCGCTGCAGACGCAGCCGCATAGTCGTGCGGGGACTCGAAGCACAAGATAGAGTTGCCAGAGGGATCTGATACGCCGATGTGGCGGTAGTGGCGCGCGGCCATGGCAAAGTCGTACACCGCAATGGCTGGCACGACGACATCGCTCATGTGCTCGTAGAAGGCTTGGCCACGGGCGACGAGTCGCTCCTTGAGCGCGTTGAGGCTCGTGTAGAAGAGCGCGATCTCGCCGTTGATGCGCTGGTCCGCAGGCTGGCCCGGCAGAAGATGGAATTGGCCGAGACCAATGTTAGCATGGACCATCCACTCCAAACGCGGGTCGCGCGCACACCCAAGAACGTCCAGGTAGAAGCGGGCAGTTGCCGTCGTCGGGTCGCCCGAGGCCTCGATGGCCAAGTTGATGTGTTCTAGGAGCGCGATCATCGTCGCCAGGCCACAGCGAATGCGGAATTCTGAAATTCGAAGGTGCGACCCAGCCTCCAATTGTTTAAAATCACGCAATTTATACCTTCTGCCATCACAATTTCTACACCAAAAGGTATGCAAACGACTGATGGATGCCATGACCTATCCAACAACCTTGAAGACGAGTGATCCGTGAGCCATGCTCATAGTACAATACATGCTTCAACTGAGGTGTGCGTGGATCGGTCAGCCAAGGAGCGGTGATTTCAGCCTCGCGTTTCAGAATTTTGTGCACGTTGATTGGTTGGATTGTGTTCTTGTAACGCGTATTGCACCCTACTATCGAGGACCGCGTGTTTGAATATTCAAATCAAGCCACCTAAATTTGCACCTCGGCGCGCGCGATCGGACAAGGACCATGCAGCCGACGGTAGGAGGATGGGGCCGAGGAAGCCTAGACCTCATGCCCCGAGCAGCTAGGATGGAGGTCCAAGCAGTGCCCCCTGGACGGGTACGCAGCGCGCTTGAGGGTCGGCGACGAGGAATGGAAGCTCAAGGTCGATGCGCTCCGGGACATCCACAGCTACGTCGTCGCCAATGCAGGCAGCATCACCCAAGAGAACCTCAGCTGTCTCGTCGTTCCCTTCCGCAGCCTCGTACGTACATGGTGATCCTAGCGCTTCCAACGACATGCGACTCTTCATGTAGTTCGTCGAGCTCCGATCAGCGGTCGTCAAGGAAGCATGCGAGGTCTTTGCGGAAATCGCAGTGCATCTGGGCCAGAAGACGAAGCTTCTCATCTCGAACGTCTTCTCAACGATGATCGACGCCCGAGGGGGCACCAACAAGGTCTCCTCTTCTAACTTCGGCAGACCCTCATGATGGTACCAGGTCAACAGCAGCGCGATCCACGGCTGCATCGAGCGCGTGCTCAAAGTCGTCATGTCTCGCCACATACTATCGACGTTCTTCTACGTGTCCAAGACGAGCAAGTATGATGCCTGATTGCGATGCATACAAAACGCGGAGCGCATGATGGTTGACATAGGAACGGCCAGATGCGAGATGCGTGCGTCCAGTACATGCTCATCCTGCTCAAGCACTGGACGTTCGCGCACTTGGATACATACCGCGGGCAGATCCAGGACTTTATTGCGGTAGCTCTATTACTTCCACGCAAACATGGGTGCTGATGAAAAACGCCGTAGAGTGCGCTCAGCGATGCGTCGCCCGTGAGCCGAGATGCTGGCCGCTCATGCTATGCGTACAATACCTATCTTGGCGCTCACGCTGTGTATACTCAGTTTGCCTGTGTATAGCGCGTATGCCTCGATTTGGCCCGATTACAAAGACGCGTATGGATATCAAGGTGCATCAACAACACTCACTCCTTGCGTTCTGTAGCTTTTTGATGACGCTCGAGCCCAGTGTCAAGAAGCATCTTGCGCGCCAGCTTGAAGTCGTGACTGTCAACGCGCATGCGATAAGCCCCCACGGTGCTCGAGCGACGACTGACATCGTCACTCCGCGGGTTCGCATTTACAACACCACAGCAATGATGGCTAACCAAATATGTGTAGAATCACAAGCGCAAGACTCTGTCCAACATCACCAATACGCCCGACACCATCAAGCGACGGGTACTCGCGACGTTCTTAGCCTTTATGTTGCTACTTGCATGTGGCGTGCAATAGAGGAATCTTGCAGTCGCGAAGGTGCAGACTGGCGCGGCTCGGAGGGTTTCGGCTCACCCCCAACAGAGTCCCAGTGTAGAAAACGTGGCCGCCCCGAGTCTTGCTGTGGCCGGTACATTGACGACTTTTCCGCGTGTACATGTTAACACCACGAATGATAGCACCCGTGGCCACACCGCACTCGAACCACGAGACCCTGAAAAGTCTGTCGGCGACGCCAACTCCTGTACATACTCCGAGTGGCTCGACTGACTCTACATCATCAGAGCTGTACTTTGAACTCCTCTGCGAGAAGAAGGCGACCGAGAAGAAACTGCACGCGCTCCAGACCAAGTTTGTCATCAACGCGGACGCGCTCGCGCGCGCAGAAGAGAAGATCGAAGGATTTCAAATGCAGACGGAGGATGCGCCCACGTCGGTGCAGAGCTCGTTGTCGGCGAACGATCCGGATGTGATGGCGCTACACGAGACAGTCGCTACGTTGAAAGCCAAACTCAAGGAGAAAGAAAACGCGATTCTTCGCCTCGAGCTCAACTTTGACGAGTCGCAGACGGCACTCAAGCAAACGTCCGTCATGCTCAAGGAGTACAACACGGCCAAGGAGGAAGAGATCTCGGCGCTCAAAGCGCAAGTATCTGCCATGGAAATCCAGAGCTCCCTGCAAGAATCGCCGAAAGAGCCAGCCGGCGACGACCCGCGTGTCGCGGAGCTACAAGCACGCGTTGATGAGCTCGTCAAGCAGAAGGCGACAATGGAAGAAGAACTTGGTTGCATGGACGAGACCATGAGTACCGTCCAGGCTGGCCTCTTTGAGGAACAGCAGCAAGGAGAGCTCCTAAAGGCGGAGCTCGCCCAGCTGAAAGCCAGCTCATCGACTTGCGAGGTAGGCCACGATGCGCTGAAGTCAAAGGTTTTCTCAGGACGACACTGTGATTAGTGCCAGACAGAGATTGCTTGCCTCAAAGATCAGCTCCAAGTCCAGCTCACCCACGAGCACGCGCTACGCGAGAAGCACAGAGCCGTCGAGGAACAAGCAACGACGCTCAAAGCCGAGATGCTCAAGCTCAAGACGGAAGGCTTGGATACCCACGACGCCGACATCCGCACCGTCCGAGACGAAAACGCAGCATTGACGAACCAGCTCGTTGAGTTGCGTGCCAGCGTGCGTGTTTTGGAGACGCAGAACGCCGCTTGGGCGTCTGAGCGTCAAGCCCTCGTCGACGGTAGCAACCATCAAGCTACCGAATCCCAGGAGCGTG
Organism: Saprolegnia diclina VS20; assembly: GCF_000281045.1. Taxonomy (NCBI): domain Eukaryota; phylum Oomycota; class Saprolegniomycetes; order Saprolegniales; family Saprolegniaceae; genus Saprolegnia; species Saprolegnia diclina. Next base: position 129,145 of record NW_008246086.1, on the reverse strand, counting down.
TGACGCGCCTCGAGGCCGAGCTCACTGAGGCGCGCCTCGAGTTCACGACCCTTAGCGGCAACAAGGCGCAGCTTGTGTCCATGCTTGAGGATTGCCAAGCCAAGCTCGACGATGCGACAACGCGCGTTGATGACAAGTCGGCGCTCGTCGAGCTGTACAAGGCCAACATGGAGCAGCAAGGCTCCATCGGCGCGGGTCTCGCGCAAGAAATTGTCGTGATCAAGGATGAGAAGCGCGACCTCGAAGCCGACAACGAGAAACTACGAGCTCAGATCGTCGCGCTCACCGAAGCGCTGTCGTTGCTCGAGACCAAAGCAGCGGCGATCGATGCATCACGTCAAGCAGAGCACGACGCGCTCGTCCTTTATCTACAGAAAGCGACTGATGAAAGCGCACAGCTTCAAGCAACGCTTGCGGTTACAACGGAAGAGCGCGATGAAGTCGAAGAGCGTGCGAAGGGGCTCACGGCAGATGTTGTCGAGCTCCAGGACCGCGTCCAAGATCTCTCTTCTGAAATCCGCTGCCTCCAAGTGTGCTTGGAGACGACCGAGAAGGAAAAAAGCGAGCTCGAGATGACGGTCAGCGCTCAAGAGCAGCAGATTCTCGCGCTCCAAGAGGACGATTTCCAGCGACAGTGCCGCTACGACGACACGGTCAAGGACAAAGCAGCATCGATCGCGCTTCTTGAGCGCCAGGTGGACGAGCTCCGCAACCAAGTCGGCAGTCTTCAGGCACAAAACAGCGACCTTCAGCTCCAGTGCGAAGCGTTCGAGACGCGGGCGTTCGTGTCCTCAAAGGAGCGCGAAGACCAAGCCGCCAAGTGGGTCGCTGACCAAACTGCGCTCTTGTCGGAGAAGGGGGACCTCGTGCTTGCCAACACGCGGCTAGCCAAAGATAACGCGGACCTCAAGGCCAGCGTCGATGCCAGGGTCCTGACCATCGGCGACCTCGAAACGCATGTGGCGAAGCTGGAGGCGACGCTCGCACAGTGGCACGAGCAGGACGCTGCGTGGGCCAAGAAGAAGCTTGAGCTTGACGCCCGCATCGATGAGTTGTCCCAGACGTGCTCTCGACACGAAGAAGCGCTTGCTTCCACCCAAACCTCGCTGATCGCTGCAGAGTCGGCCCTGGCAGGGCTCAACGCCGAACGCAGCGCATGTGACGAGGAAAACAAGAAGCTCCAGCACCGCTATGACGCCATGGAACGGGCGCTCGAGGAAGCCGAGGCCAAGAAGGTATATTTCCAGCAACAAGTTCTTGCTGGTTTTGAGCGGCTTCGCGAAACGAAGCTCGAGAAGGGATGCGCCGAACCCAAGGAAATTGTCACCACGCTTGACGAGCCGGCCCCCGAGACGCCAAGTCCCGTGCACGTTGTGGCCCCCGTCCAGCCTGCGCGGCGTATCGATGTATCGTGGAAGCAAACAGTCGCCGCGAGTGCGCCGTCGCTCTTCCAGCCGCGGCCGTCCAAGGCCAACATCAAGGCTCAACGCCAACTCAACGGTGCGTCATCTCACGCGTTCATGATTGAAACTCACCCTCTTGTAGATGCGAACCTGCTCAAGCGCTTCCAGTCGGCGCCATTGCCGTGAGATCAGTCGTACCAACCGTGAAGTATTATCATCGCGTATCTTATTCGTCTTGCAAGTCTTGGGAAATCTGTGTTTCGTCAAACAAGCCCGTTTCGCTGTCGTTGTGCGACTCGTCCATTGTGTTGAGCTGCAGCCAGCGCTTGCTCTTGGTCTCGACGAGGGCCGGTGGCGCAGCCTCCCGCGGTGAGTCGGTCGTAATGTCCATCACATGCGTCTCGTCCGGTGAGAGTCCCTTGGACTCGGGTCGGTGCTCCGCCGTCATGTCTTCGTCGCTGTCCTCGTCACTCGCTTCTGGTTTGATACCGTCATCGGATTCCGAGGTCGTCGTGAACAGCCGCCTCGCTTCTTTCGGCTTGACCGCCGAAGGCTGCTCCGGGCTTTTGCCCTCCTCGCTGTTGGTGGTCTCGTGCTTGGCGTCGGCCACAACGGCCAAGTCGACCAAGGACTGTGGTCGCGACTTGTCCATGCACTGTGTCTCCCCGTCGTCGTCGTCGTCGTCGATGGCGGCGTCAGTGTGTCTGGCCTCGGATGCGCTTGGGATCTGGATCTGGTCCGCCAGCACGCCCATGTAATGCTGCATCTGGTGGAACGCTTCGCGCGCGGTCGCAAGCCGAGCCTTCATGACGAGCACGCTTTCTTGATCACTTCTGCTACAGTAGTTCAACCTTGACCTTGACATCCAGGCAGGAAGTGGCGTACCGAGAGTCTTCTTCGTGCTGCTCTCGCTTCATCTGGACGGCGTCGCGTTGCATCTGAAGTTGGTGGTTCTCAACCTCAAGGTCCCGAACCTGCTGTGTCGCTTCGGCCATCTTGGTCGACGTCTCGGCTGCTTGCGATTCGAGCACGCTAATGACGCTCTGCGCATGTTGCAGCTGCCGCTGGGCGGCGCTGAGGTCGGCGGCTGTCGTGAGGTGGAGCTCCTTTTGTTGCACCCACTCGGCCTCCTTGGCCTTCCAGCCTTCTTCGAGGCTCTTGTATGCATCGACGCGGGCAGTGAGGTCGAGCACGGTGTGGTCTTGCTGCATGACCTGCGCGCGCAGCTTGGCTTGCTCTTCATCCATCTTCTCGATCGTCGACTCTTTCTCGTTGATCGTGACGAGCATTGTCTGGATCTTCTCCTTGAGCTCGTTCTCGCGGTTGCCGTGCTCGACGAGCCGTTGGCGCAGCTCCTGCGATGGATGAGATCACATTTAGCAAGAGCATATGCTGTACCTGGTTGGCCTTTTGCATCGCTTCCGTGCCCGAGATGAGCTCGTCGCGCTGCGTCGTGGAAGACACGCAGAGCTTCTTCGCACTGTCAATCACCGCGCGCGGCTCGGGCGTCGAGAAGGGGCTGCGCGGCCGCTTCTGCCCACCGCGATGCGTCGGCGTCGACGGCTCGGTGTTCCTGGGAGGATACTTGTGGACCAGCGATCGCATGGGAATGGTATACGTGAGGCAGAAGCGAAAGAAGAGCGGTTCGATGCCGGGGCTCTTGATGCCCGGCTTGGTGAAGGAGATCTCGTCTTGATCGTTGATCGCGACCCGGTTCGAATGGCCCACGACGCTGCCATTGACGAAGACGCCGTTGGTGCTATGGTCCACGAGCCACACGGACGTCTCGCCGCCGGCGTCGAGGCGCTCGAACGTGCAGTGCTAACATAGGACCCATGAGGAGAAGCGCGCTACGAGCATCGTCTGCGTACCAGACCGCTGATAAAGGGCTTGCTAATGACGACGTCGGCCTTCTTGGCCAAGCGCCCGAGTCGGCTCCGCGGCAGGACGAGGTCCAGCGTCCCGCTCGCGCCCACCAGCTGCCCCCACATCGTTTTCTGGCAACAGCAAGTAAGAATCCGGATACGCGTATAATTATCCGGAACATAGCCAAAATGGCGCGAAATTCGCACGGCGAGTCTTCAGGATGACACACAAGCAACGACATGGCCTGGAGGACTATCCAATATGTAATATTGGCAGCAAGGAGTCCGAGGTTGGGTCGTTGCGGATGTGAGGTCGAGTTAGCTGCACCCCCGTTCTAGCTGCGCCTCGCGCAAGCGCTTCTTCATTCGAACGCTTCCGTAAGTTCTTCTACAGCACGCCTTTACGGGGGGCCATTCGCACTACGTCTTTGGAAAGCTCTTTAGATTGCTATTCGGCTCAATGCAGCTCTACATAGCGTCGACATAAAACCACTGCGGGTCGGAAATGGTCTCTTGAGGCCGATCCGTTACGAAACATCACTCAGTTGCTTTGCAGTTGCGCCGATGCGGATCTCGGTAGCCGGTCCGTCCGTCGTTGTCTACGCACCAGGCGACCGACCACTGCGCCACGTGCTGGGGCTTTTGTACGTCGTGGTGTCGGTCGGCCTCAGTCTCTACAGCCTCTATCTTTTTGCCCCATACCTTGAAAACGATCTTTTTTGGAGTGGCTTTGCGACACTCAACACGTCGGCGGCGCTTCGCTATGTCTACAACCGCGCGCTCGCGTCCATGAACGCAACGTCGTCTGCAACTGTCCTTGACGTGCAGGCGCTGCCGTGGGTCGAGCCGTACGAGATGCAGCCAGCGTACGGTCGGCGGTTGCTCTACGAGCACATGACAGCGCTTCCAACCGCAATTGCGAGCCTGCGCCACCTTGACAGCGGTCTCTTTACGTTTCTACCAGCGAAATACTGCTGGGTGGACTTGGAGCGGCGTTGGGAAATGGGCGTCACAACCGCGACGCAGGCCCGGTGCGAGGCCAACGACATGGCCAATGGCGCCGCGTACCTCGAAGCCGTCCTGCGCAACATGGACTTTGGCGCGTGGTACGCCCAGAACGGCCTGCGCTTCAACATGCGCGTGCTCACGCCGTTGAATGCGACCGATGCTGGTGCCGCGTGGTCCAATCGACTGCTTACCCACACACTTGTCGATGTGCAAAGTGAAGTCCTTCTCTGGGAAGCCCACGGCATTGCGTATTTTCAGCTGCTCTACTCCAACCACTACGAGGTCGGCGTCCTCGAAACCATTGTGATCGAGAACGCGCTCGGCGTTGTCTCGTCGTTTACGATCAAATCGATCGCATCCGTGCAGCGTGGGACGCCGTCGTGGACGACCGCGCTCCTCACGGGCAACTTTGAGTTTGAGTTGCAAGGCCCGGGGGTCAACCAAAGTCTCGTGCGCCACACACCTCTCTTTTACGGCGACATTGACCCGACGCAGGTCGAAGTGTACCTGCTCGGGCCGTTCCGAGGGCTCATCAACGACGTGGTGCACGCGCAAATCGGTATGCTCAACAACCTACGCCTGCGCTGGGTGCCGCCACCGCCCGACTGGATTGCAGCCGTGCAGAGCTTTGACGCGATCGTGCTCTCGGCGCTGCAGTCGAATGCTGCGTTCGCACGCGCCTACAACGCCGTGCCAGCATCGATGGAGCTACCGCCACCGTCGTGGACCGACGCGCCGATAGTCTACTTTGGCGGCAACCCCATGTGTGCCTACGGTCGTCCGCAGTCGTTTCCGCAAGAATCGTTTTCCTTCGACGATGTGTGCAGCAAGCAGCTGCCGCTTCGCTTTACGTGGACTCGTGAAAGCAGCCTCCTTGTCCTTGTGAGCGGTGTCGACACGTCGTTTCTTTGCTCAAGCAGCGCATGCTCATCGTACCTCGCGTCTGTTGCCGCCGCGGCGAAGCTCCTCGGAACCGTATCGGTTGCGCTACCCGCCTCGGTTGTCGGCTCGGACGTCGGGCTTATGCAGTTTGTCGCCTCAGTGTCCAATGAATCGGACATTTCGCTCGACATGCAGCGCCTGTTTACGCCGGCGTGGCGCCCGCACGGCGTCGCCTGCGCGTACGACTGGGCGCAAAATGTCCGCGAGGTCGTGTCCTTTGAAGGCGACATGCGCACGCTGCAGCTCATGTCGGCGGCGTACACGGGGACACCGACGGCGTTTGCGCCGCCGAGCGTGAGTTTGGGTAGCTACCTCTTGGCCATGACGGCGGTCATCACCAGTGTGCTCTGCCTCGTCGCGGTTGCGATCATCCTACTGTCGGTGGGACGGCGCCGATGGCATGCGCCGCCGTGGCTTCAGTTCCACCGCTTGACCGCATCGGTATATTTAAACCGGGGTCTCATGAGCTCGCGTGCGCTCACCGCGGCGCTCTGTCTGGCAACCGCCGTCGTCGAGCCGGTGGTAAATGGCGCGACAATGCAGTTGCAGGCGGCACCGCGCCCGGTGTGGGTCTCGGCGCTATTGGCCGCCGAGACACTCTGGGTGCTCTACGGTGGGCAAGAGCTCTTGCACCCGCTCACACCGTCAAGCTCAGTTCTTTTTCCGGTTGTAAGCGCACTGGGCTTTTCCAGCATTTGGCTTTTGGACGTTTTGGCACCGCCGACGATCACTGCAACGCTCTCGCGCAGCTGCCTTGGTATCGGTATGGACGTCATGCTCTATTGTACGAGCGGACACGTGCAAATTGGCAGCGTATCGCGGCTTCTCGTGCTGCTCACGTGGCTCGTGGCTCTACTTTTGCTCTCGACGCTGAGCGTCGCCGTCGCCCGGTGGCGGCAGCGGCGTCCGATGCTGTGCATTGAAGAGAGCGCCTACATGGTGCTGCCGCCGCTCGCTGTCGCGCACTGGCCGCGCGGCGCGATCGCGATCGATGCCATCTCGGCGGTGCTCTGCGGCCTGCTCTTTGTCTCCAAGACGCACGTCTTTGACACCAAGCTCTGGCTGTGGCTATCCCCGGATACGTTCGAATGGCAGCACCACTGCCTCGTGCTTTTGCCACCGACAATGGGACCAACGCCGATCGTTGTCGGTGTGACGCCGATCAAGCCGACGCCGCCTCCGAATAGCTGGTTCAAATCCAAGCTCGCGCCTCTCTCACTGCTCTTTGGCTGCCTCTACATTGTGGCGACCCTCGGCAGCAACGTCGCGTACTTTAACCTCGTGCGGGACACCCTTGCCAACGACTTTTTCTGGGCGGGCTTCAACGCGACTGGGAGCTACGCGTTCGTCGCCAACGCTCTCAACCAGCGTCTCTTGACGAACACGTCCACACAGCTACGCCTCGATGCAACCGCCCTCATCGATTACAGTCCGTCGTACGACGAGTCGGTCGCCACCATCGCGTGGCCCGTGACGGCCGCGTCCCGTGGCCTCCAGGACGAAAATGTGCTCACACTCGCGACCGCCGTGCGCGGCCTGCGCACCATGGATCCATGTCGGCTCCCGTGGGTCTTTACGCAGTATTGCTGGCTTGACGTCCACCAGCGCTGGGGCATGGCCCACACGCAAGCGCGGCAAGACCGATGCAAACGCCACATGGCCTCGAATGCTGCCGTGTACCTCGAGACGGCCTTGCGCAACATCAACGACTGGGGGCAGTGGCACGCTTGCTATGGCGACTCGTTTGCTACTGGGTTTGTCGACGAGCTCCAGCAGTCGACTGCCGGCCAAGCCTTTTTAGCGTCCTTGCACGCTGGCATTTTGCTTTCGGTCGACGACGAAGTCATCTACTGGCGGCAGGCCAACCTGATTCGCTACGAACTTCAGTGGCAAAATTTCAAAACCACCGGGTTCCACGATGCTATGCTCGTAGAGAACGCGCTCGGGCTCGCGTATGCGCTACCGCTGGCCAATGTTGTCGGTCGCTTTCACCCGACGCGACAAACGTCGCACGTCATGTACTGGGCGTTCGCCAGTGATCTCTGGGCCGTGACCGCTTCCAATGCGTCGCGGATCGCCGGGTGCAGCTTGCTGCGATCGAGCAGTGTGTTTGCCTTTGCAAATGTATCGAGCGAGCAGCTCCTTGTCGACAACCGTACCTTGTCGTACCCGCTCTCGAGCGGTTTTCATGCGCTCTCGTCGCACGTCGGGCCGTTCAACGCCGTCGACATGTTATTTGTGCCAGTGCCATTTCCGCTCGGGCGCTTCTACGCATTGTTTCATGATGCGCTGGCGATGCTGTCAGCGACCGACCTCGAAGCACAGGCGCGCTACGTCCATTTGCCCACCAAGTATTTTGTCTTGGCCGTACCCCTGGTGTGGCAGGCGCTACCAACCCCGATTTCGATGGGCGGCAACATCTTTTGCGGTGACAACGCTGTCGCGAGCCCGTTCTTCTTTGGCATGGCCATCGGGTTTGGCGCCACGAGCTACTGCAACTCGGTGTACCTCGAAGTGATGCAACCGACGCCGTCGCAGGTGCTCTTTGCTTTGTCTGCGTTCAATGCCACGTCGACGCCGTCGATGGACGCGACCGACTATGTCGATATTTGCAGTAGCGATGCCATTGTTGACAGTCGCTGCGTGGACGACTACATGGCGGGTGGAGCGTTCCTCGAGACGTACCCTGCACTGGCATTTGCAGCGGAGGCGACCGCCGCCTACGACGCTATGGCAGCACACAACGTGACCGTGCTGCAGTACGGACGCCAGAGCGATGGCTCGTCGTCGCTGCTGCAGCTATCGCTCTTAAGCTCGTCGGACCGTATCTGGAGCTTTTATGGGTGGTTGCTGTTGTACGAGTGGACGTGTGGCATGCGCGAGGTCGTTGCCTTTACGGGGGATGCCGGCACCGTCACCACCATCAGCCTCGGCGTCGTGCCCGTGACAATGCCACCGGACGCGGGTTTTATTCCGCAAACGTATGCGTTTTACTGCCAGCAAGTTGTGCTCTACATCACGATCGTGCTCATTTGCATGGCGATCGTCGTCTTGGGCTACACACTGCACTTGCGCGGACACATGGAAAGCCTCAACCTCCTCGAGTTTAACCGAACGGTGGGCATTGTCTGGGTCGGTCGCAGCTTTCTCTTTGTGCGCAGCATCACCGCGCTCTGTCTTTTGCATACGAGTACGCTCCAGCTTTCGAAAACCGGCCTCGGCACGCTCCTCGCGTCGCCGCCGTTGCACTGGACCAAGATCGTCCTCGCGTCCTCCGAAGCCACGTGGCTCGTCTACGTCCTCAACGACATTCTGAGCTGCGTCACGCAGCAGTACACGCCGTCCTATGCATACAAGAGCTCGCTCCTCACGTGGAGCTGCACTTTTCTCTGGACGCTCCTCGATGCGCCGCCAAGTGCGACCGCCAACGTCTCGCGCGTCTGCGAGCTCCTCAACATGGACGACGGCCTCGTGTGCGTGAGTGGCCGCGTTCAGATTGGCAGCGTTCGCCGCGTCTACACGACAATTGGCATTGCGCTAGGCTGCATCATTGCCACGTATGGGATCGAACGCATGTTGCAGCCCCAGCTCCGTCGCCGACACATTCCGTCGCTGCTGCTCAACGCGCAGAGCGTCTACTGCCTCCTTTTTCGCGAAGTGAACGGCGCGTGCTACTTGGACAAGGCGTCCGCGGCCCTCGCGGGGCTTCTCGCTTTCTCGCAAGGCGACGTGTGGTACATTTTAGATGTGAAAACGTGGCGGCTCCTCGTGGTGCGGACGCGGGCATGTGCCGACCATGACGCCCACCTCCATCACTGCTTGCCGCTAAGCCAGCTCTAACTACCCACTCCAGCGATATGCTCACCTTTTCATGCCCAATCCCCAATCTCGTGCGCTCACTACAGACTTGTTCCAGACAAACCAGAGCGCAGACGGCTGCAAGTGTATTTAGTAGGGCCCAGTATCAGCACCTGTAGTCAACGGGTGCCTGGGCTGACGACCTGGTCGCGCCAGTGAATTTAAGTGATACGACTGAGTATCACCTGAGCCGGCAAGGTGCGCAAGGGCCAAAGACAGCATCCGCAAGGAACCTTCCCCAGAGTGCACTTTATCGACTTGCTGGCTCGACGCCGTCATACCACTCACCTGCTCACAAGTCGCAGCTGAGCGTCTTTGGTACCGGTACAGTGCTTCAATGCAGCCTCGTATATCGCGGGAGGATTACAAAAGGCGGGGGAAGCTACTGCAGCCGCGCGAGGCTCCTCCTTGCAGTGTACCCAACGCACTGCGTCGTCGGACGCAGAGCAAAAACAGGGTCGCCTTCTGCCCACATACAGACGTGTGTACCGGTATCTTGGGTGCAGCTAATGGATGGACACCATGCGCTTTGCACTTGTAGGTAGGACGATGCGAGAGTTTTTCTCTTGACGAGATCCTGTCGCCTGGGTTGACAAGCGACTACGACCATACGCATGCAATAAAGATCGTCCCCACTACATGGCAAGGAGGTGATAAGCGAGTTTGGCGACGCGGACGTCGGCTTCATCGGGCTCGCCAATCTGTTTCGAGGCCTGTTGGCTTCGCTGAGGAAGCCACGAGACATGCCCGGATTCTCAAGGGCGATGTACCTTCTCGCTCGCCGCTGCTTTCCGCTTGCAACAAAGACGCGGCACCGAAGCCATCACCAACGTGTCACTTGGCGCGGTGTCGCCGTGCATTTTTGCGCCCAAGCCAGTGATAGCCGCTTGGCCGCAGCCGATGCCCACAGGCATGGGTCAATGACCCTTGCCACAGGTTGCCAACGGCCAGTGCAGCGGTTGCTCGCGTCAGGATCGCTATAGCAAGAGGCGCTCGCGTTCGAACGCCGCCGAGATATGGAATGGGCTGTTCCAATGGCAGCAAGGATACTTCAACCTCAACAAAAATTGCTGGCTCGTCCACGGCTGTGCAGGCGAGGGCGTTGGACGACGCCCGGCGATGCCAATCAAAAAACAGATCCGGCTGCTGTACTTGACGGACGGTTCGTCTTGGAATTCGTATGTGAGATGTGGAGTGTACGGTAATGTACGGCAGCCGCCTTTTGCACCGGCGACAGAAACGTGGAAGTTCATGAACGCCACCACCTTGAACCCAGTCGCCAATAGGACTTCAACCGCGCACCGTCTTGCACATTTAGTATGAGCAGCAGCAGCCGCAGTTCCTGGACAGATCTTGTCAAGGTTTGGATCCAACTTGGTCAATACCTCCGGGCGTCGGTGGCCACGTCGCCCGCTGTGACCAGCGACGAGGCGTACGTCGTCAAGAAGCCGACGCCGCCGCCGCGGCCGGCCAGTCCACCGCGCCCGACAAAAAGCACGCTGCCGCCGTGTCAAGTGCTGACGCGCAAAGGGTCGTCGCCGAGCTTTCACTCGCTCTTGGATCGATTCTTGCAGCGACCCAAATCGCCAATTCGCCTTCCGCGGGCCTTCTTGAACCGAACAGTGCTCACAGTCGCGGGCAAGCGCGTGCCGTTTACGCGCTGCATGTCCAAGGTTGCGCGCAGCCAAATCAAGCCGCTGCCGACGATCATCGAGATGTACACGCGGCATTAGCCTAGTAGCTTTCTGTGTGCTGTTATTTAAGATGCTCCTGCGACGATTCACATTGTCAGTCGAGTGCAAAATCGTCCGAGGCGCCATTGAGGCAAAGTCGGCCGTTTTAATTTAAGCCAATCGCGTGCGAGGCCAAAGATACGCTCCACCACCTTCTCTGCTTTGTCCCTGTGCCAACTCTCCGCCGTAGTAACTGCTAGCTGCGACCTCACGACGACGACGCGACCGTTTTCTGCTTGGCGCACGAGACGATGGCGTGCGTCTGTTATCTTGGACGCCCTTTCACAGCGTCTCTGTCGAATGGAATGGCGGGTATTCCGCGAGTAGCTTACTTCTCGTCCTTCAAGGTTTCGACGCCTCGCCGACGTGCAAGGTGATTGAGGTTTGCGTGAGGTCGTTCGATCGTCACCGTATGGGGCAAAGCTGCACGTTGCTGTTCGTCGCCCTGGGGCTCTCGGATACATAATACTAGGCTTTGCCACTTCGTTCGTAGTATTCCTTCTCGCCAGACTGGAGGGTCGTTTGAGAAAACCCGCATTCGGTTTTTGCCCTGAGGTATTTGAGCCGTCGGGCACGCCAGGACTTGCCACGCATTTCGAACGAGAAACCTGGTCGCCGCCGTGTTTTTCACATTTTTCATATTTTTCACATTTGCCACATTTGCCACATTCTCACATTTTCACTTCATTTAACACATGCGTGATGTATGTGTTTTACACGTGTGGACCACTTTTTGACACGTCATGGCCGACGAAGCGCTTGTGCTGGCAGTCGGCGCCGTCCAGCTGTGGCTGAGCCCGTTCGCCAAGGTCGAAGAGAGCTTTAACCTCCAGGCGATCCACGACCTCCTCTACGAACGCAACCTCACGCGCTACGACCACTTTGAGTTTCCCGGCGTCGTGCCACGGACCTTTCTCGGTGCGCTGCCTGTCGCCGCGGTCGCCGCGCCAGCCTCGCTCATGCTCTCCAAGGCGCACATGCAAATCGCCGCCCGCGCCTCGCTGTGGCTGCTCTCGTTTACCGCGTGGCGCACGCTCAAGCGCACGATCGGCAGCGTCTTTGGCCGCGACACCGCGGTTGCCTACAGCCTGCTCACGGCCGTCCAGTTTCACTTGGTGTTTTACATGAGCCGGACGCTGCCCAACATCTTTGCCCTTGTATGCGTCCTCCATCTTGATGCATTTGGCGACTCTTGTATGTCGTAGATCTTGGTTTTCCTGGCGTATGCGGCGTGGCTGCAGGTACGTGCGCTTGCGCCGCCCGCGCCTTTGAGCAAGCAGTCGTAGGGCCAGTCGCGCCGCGTCATTATGCTGCTCAGCGTCTCGACCATTGTCTTCCGCGGCGACACGGCCGTGCTCTTTGCCCCGATCTTGGTCACGCTCCTCGTCGCACGCCACGTACATGGGTCCTTGACGACACTGCAGGACGAGGATATGTCTCTAGGTCGGGTTTCTCGAGATGGTCATGGTCGGCGTGACGTCGGCGCTCGGCGCCATCGCGCTCACGATCGGCGTGGACTCTGTCTTTTGGCAGCGCTGGCTCTGGCCCGAAGGCGAAGTCCTCTACTTCAACACGATCCTCAACAAGAGCCACGAGTGGGGGACGCACCCGTTTCATTGGTACTTGACATCGGCGCTGCCACGTATCCTTGGGGCGTCCGCGCTCTTGCTGCCGCTGGGCCTTACGTATTGCACTCTCTTGCTACGATTTCTCAATGCGGTCTTCGTAGGTCCCTCGGGTCAGTCCTCCCAAATGTGTCGACGATGCGACTCGGCCAACTTCGAACGCAGCTCATGTCGGCCAACTGGTTCGACCGCGACGTCGTCTACTACGTGCTGCCGGTAGATGCTATCATAATCTTCTCGGGCGGGCGCATCATGCAGCGGTGCAGGTGCTTTTGTACGTGCTGCTCTTTTCGATCTTGCCCCACAAGGAGCTTCGGTTCATTCTGAACGCGGTGCCCATGCTCAATATGGCCTCGGCTGTCGTACGTCGAGTGCACGTAGTCTATGGTGGCGTATGCATGGAGCTTAGGGTGTCGCCAAACTCTGGCGCGGCCGGCACAAGGTACTGCAAACTTAGATTGGCTCGATGGTCGATGTGATGCTGCGTAGGCCACGTGGCCCCTACTGTGTGTCGCACTGTGTCTTGTCATCACGGCGCTCTGCTCGGTGGTCTTTACGCTGGCGTCGCATGCCAACTACCCGGGTTCGCAGCTCTGTTGGGACTTGGAGACGTAGATAAATGGCGTAGGCGGTGTGGCGTTTGCAAAGCTCCATGCGCTGCAACAGATGCGCGCGACCAAGCCGATGCACGTGCACATTGACGTGGCGGCGGCCATGACGGGCGTCTCCCGCTTTGGCGAGCAGTATTCCGCGTGGACGTATGTCGATCTTGTCGTCGTCGCTGTCGTTGTAGACGTGAGCTCCATTAGGTACCACAAGACGGAAGGCATTACGGACTTTGGCGCGTTTGATTACTTGGTGACCGAGACGCCATCGCGCGAGGTACGCCGACGACTACGCTGTGGTAGCTGCGAACTAAAATGTGCTCGCGTAGGGCTTTTCAACGCTCGCGGTCGTCGAGACCTTTGATCGCATCGACGTCCGCCGTCTCCAGCTCGTGCATCGGCCGTACATTTATGTCCTTGCCCGCGATCCTACGTCGCTGGACTCGCCGGAAGCGTAAGGCTTTCGGATGTCGTCTGGAGCTAATGAATGGAATGAAGAAGCAACAAGCTCATCACGATAGTTCGTTCCGCGGTCGAGTGGTATTTTAGATATGTCAACAACGCAGTGTATACTACGACGAGCAAGGGCGTCGACAGAGTTGACACTGTACAGGGTTAGGCTTCCGTAACGTGTTGGTCGTACGTGGGCTGTTTCTGCGCTATGACGCGGGCTCGGTACAGGAGATAGCCGATGACGAGCAGGAGGAGCCCGACAAGCACGAACGCGATGATCGCCGCCGTCTTCCACCCGGACGATGTTGCGTCAGGCGTCGTCTTGGTACCGAGAGACCCGGACGACGACCCGCCGCTCGGGTTGGTGGTCTTTGTAATGCCTTGCGTAAACTTTTGCGTCGGCGTGCCGTCGTACGCATCGGTCGTCGCCATGAGCGACTGGACGTTCGAAGCCGTCAGCTGGAACGTCATGGGCTGGACCACCGCCATGCACGACGTGTCGAGGTTATCGAGGTCGCCATTGACAAGCACAAACGAGCCGAGGATCTGCGCACCGCAAGGCGCTCCGTTCTACTGACGCATGAGATGCAAGCGATTTGGGGCGACTACCTTGGTGGTAACTGGGGTGTTGGCGACGGTACCGTGCGCCGAGTAGTTGAATTCGACGAGGCGCTTGGCCGTGCCGATAAAGCTGTCGTATTGGTACTCGCCGTACTTGTAGTACGTCTGCGGGTCAAGGCGACCGCCCATGAGGAGCACGGACGCGCCGGTTGGGATCGTAATCGGTTGGTCAAAGTACTTGTCGGTTGGGTACTGGAGACGGTACTTGGACGCGGTGACGCCGGCGCAGTTGGCGTCACTGCCGCCGCTCGCAATGCAGTACATTTTCGCAAGGTCCGAGACGTCGCTACCAATCAACGTCGATTCGAATGTGGTCGCGAGCGCCGACGCACTCTCGGTCGGCGTGCGCCAGAGCTCGGACGCGACGACGAGGTTGTACAGCATCGTCGAATCGAGCACATCCGAATCGTCGCTGCTTCTATACACCAGGTTGCGATGAGCTCTTATTGGTGGAGACACATGTGGACAAGTTGTCGTCGTACGAGCTCGTGAATTGGACAAGAAAATTGTACACGGCGAGCGCGTCATTGGTCGTGCACCGCTTGATGCGGTAAACAAGGGCAGGAATGAGCGGTCGCAAACTCTGGTCCTGGAGCAGCGTCGAAAAGACAATGCGGAGCAGGTCCGACGGGGACAAGCCGTCTTGCACCGACGAGAGCAGCGACGCACACTGTGTCTTGGTCGGCCCCGCGTCCAAGGAGGCGTACAACGCGGTCATCGTGGTCTTCAAATCTAATCGCACGCGACCTTAGCCACGGAACATTAAAAAGGTCGACGCACCCGAGCCGGGAAACTTGGCACTGCAGAAAGGGTCGGCGGTGCAGAGCGCGACAAAGGTTTGTGCTACAGTCGTGCGGTGATGGTCAATTGATGCATGCCATGCAACGTACCGACGCTCTCGACGTTCTTGTCCCAGTCGTTGAAGACCATTTTCGTGTTGGTTTTGCTGCCCGAGTTGGACACGACGCCGTCGAGGATGTAGCCCTTGATACTCGGGTTCTCGAGCTGCATGAGACGCTCGACGAGGTACGTGCCGTAGCTCACGCCGTACACAAACGTGTTGGCGTTGCCGATGCTCGTAATCACCTTGGACAAGTCCATGGCCGCACTCGTCGTCGAAAAGGACCGCAGGACGGACGCTACATGCATGACCTTACAAACGGTAGTGCATAGGAGGAATATGATTTACCGGCGCCACCGCCGAGCTGGGTGTTGACATCTTGGGCACACGTCGCGAGGACGCTGTTGGTGATTTGGCCCTTCGTGGGGCTTCCCGACGTCTCGATCTGCGCGGCTTCACACGTCAGCCGGTGGCTGCGACCCGTGCCGCGGTGGTCCATTGTGTACACGTCGACGGCGCCGCCGAGAATGTTGTAGAGCAACACCATGAACGACTCCACTACATCGCAACTCAGATCTCAGTACATTTAATACAAAGTGCGTACTGTTGACGGACGAGGCGCCAGGACCGCCCTGAAGAAACCAAAGCGCTTTGGTCGACGTCGTCCGCGTGGTCGCGAGCGCGCGCTTGACAAAGACGGGAATGGTCGTCGTGCTCGCGTTGGCCGGCGCCGTGCAGAGCCCGTCGTGGCACAGCGGCAGCGTAAACTCCGCGCACTCGACTGTCGTTGCGCGCTTGGTTGTCGCGAGGGCCTCAATGTACGTGGTGCGCATTGGGTGGAGAAGCGCGCTCCACATGCGGCCGTCGTCGCCGATGCTGGCCTTGAGCGACTGGACCGACGATGACGCGGAGGAGGCCTTTGGCGCCGACGTCGCCTCGGTGTTGATGCTGCACGGGTACCAACCGTTGATCGGGAGCGTGTCCGCCGCGAAGGATGCAGTGGCGACGAGCAGCAGCAGCGACGCTCGTGCTAGTAGTGTCATGGCGGAAGAACGCGATCTGCGCGGGATTGCAACTCATGCGCGTTTCCAGCTGGATCCGCTGCTCCCGCGTGAGTAGCTGAATTGGCTTAATCAGTATGTACGACTTCGACAGGCCACGGAACTTTGAGTCATCGCCATAGAGCAATCGAAGTTGATTCGCTGAAGAAAGCGCCTCGGCTGCGAATTTCGTTGTGCAGCCCTGCGCGAAGCCGGTCGACGTCGAGTGGCTTGCACCGATTTGCGTGCTCGGTTGCTCCGTGTTGCTGTTCGTTTGAACGGGTTGTACTTTGCCGTAGGGCGTTAAAGCGGGACGGATATGACCACTTCGAGTACGAGCACTTGAGGGGCCGAGAAGGGACCAAATCTGCTCTCAGCACAAATAGGGAAACCCTCGGGCAGACTGATGTCCAGTGAACAAATAGGGAGTGTTGGACAGAGGTGCTCCGAGTCGATCGTGCTCCTGCGGCCCCGGTCAATGCTGCGGTGCTGGAACTACGTTGTTAATTCAACTGTCGCCATGCGCATAGCATGCCGGGATATGAGGGGGTGAAGTTCAACTACGCACAGTTAGTTAGTACGGCGTCGGTAATTCATTGTCACGGGCGGCAACTAAAAGCTGGGCATCGTGAACTATGC
>NW_008246086.1:100571-103128 GCF_000281045.1 Saprolegnia diclina VS20 | reverse complement strand
TTGGCGCCATCGTCCCACGTCCGGTAGATGCCGGCGGTGCGGCCGACAGCCACCGCGTAGTACCCACCCTTCTTCGCCATGCTGCAAATTCGACTTGTCAAGCAGTTGGGAATCCGGATGCTCACGAAGTGTATCCGGACATGGCGGGAGGCAAGTTGCCGACGAGGTCGGTTGCAGAATCGTTCACTTCACGGGCTCACTGGAGGTCCATACATACATATCCATTGCTGCAACAACGGGTTCAACTTGGCTGCGTGCGGCCAACGATCACTCGAAGATTGCAGGTTTTTCTTCAACCAACTTGCCAGCAAAGGGCGAAGAAGGTGGGTTACCACGCCTGCCATGGGTTGCGAGGCGGTGCCCCAGTGATAGGTAGTCGACGTCGTTGGCGACTTCTTGGCGACGGTGGACCGAGGACTGTGCTTGTGCACTTGATGCCTCGTCTTGGTGTCGTTCGAGACTGACGGTCGGACGTGGTCGTTGAGAGGTGTCGGGTTGAGAACGTAGCGCAACTTGCTCGGCGCCGCTGCGGTTCTTCAGAGTCGCGCCAGCGAGCCTTGGTGTTGGCTGCTGAGCGCAAACGTGGCGGTGCTTGTCGTCTGCGTCGGTGCTGATGTCAAGCGTCGCCAGGTCGGCGTCCGTTGGCGGTTTGTCGACTCGGAGCGATCTTGGTCGCGCCGCTCGCTTGGAAGCCGCGCCAGTGTGTGAGGCCGTGGCTGGGTGGCGACGGCGTGTGATCTGCCTTGCGTCTTGGCTGGCATCTTTGCGCGTGGGGCTGAGAAGCCGTTGGTCGGGAGAGACGGGGATCTTGCCGCGACTTCTGATTGTCGATCTTGCGCGACTTGGCCGTGGTCGCCGTTTGCTGTAGATGTCGAGAGTGGCTCAGCACCGCAGCCCCCAAATGGAGCGGTGCTTGAGGTGCTTGGACGTGACGAGTTGGACGTGACGAGTGTTGTTGTCGGGGCGGGTGGCGGGGCTGCGACTTGTTGCCTCTCGTGGGTGATTCTAGAGGTAAATATAGTGAGCACTCTTGTGAAAGCGCGGCTTTTGATCCAGTTGCAAGGTCGCCGTGCCAGAGTCGCTGGGTACGGCGGCGCGCATGTACTTGGAATCGTCGGTTCGCACCAACTGGGCATCGGGCGCGATTTCCGCAAGGGGCTCGCGTGCTTCGATGCTGCTGGGCACAATGTTGGCTGAACGTACAGCGCTGTTGGTGCGTCTGTGTCGAAACAAGAGACATCGGGTCGTCACTACCGTCGCCGCATCGGAGTATCGGTGCCGTCGCAGCCAGCCGACGTCGGGTCGCTGCTGCCATCGCCGCATCGAAAAGCGCCGGTATTGAAGCGAGAAACGCCCGAGACGCTGCTGCCGTCGTTGAGGTGATGCGTCGGCGTCGAAGCACGAGACGATCGGGACGCTGCTGCCGTTGTAGAGCCGAAGCGCCGGTGTAGTAGCGGCAGAGGACCGGGACGCTGCGGCAGTCACGAGGCAGCGACCGCGCGTGGCGAGAACGCCAGCTCACAACGTTCTCGTTTGTCTAGGCCCTAGAATTACCCCGCCTACCCATCAACAAAAAATGCTACAGCTGAAGTGCTCATGCGACGTCGCACTTCCGTAGGCACTTCAGCGTTCTGCACTGTGATGTTCCTATCGCACGCACCTTGTGGACAACATAAGGAAAATACTATTTATTATAGAAAAGACTATGGATGGTGAACATTAATGACTTATTTCCGCTGCACTACGCACGACATCGAGACGCGAAGCTACTCGGTCGACACACACTGTGGCCGCGTGCGGTACTTGCTAGCAGCCGGCGGTGCCGGTGCTGTCGTGATGTACGCAACAACCTTGTCGAGGATCGAGTCGCTCGACGGTGGCACGATGTCTTGCGGCACCGGGGCGGCCGCGAAGGCATACGCCGAGAGCGAGTTGGCATCCGTTGCCGACTCAGGCTCTCGGGACACAGGCGCGACAGCTTTGGCAAACTGCATTGAAGGCGAGAGCGTTGGGACATTTCCTGTAAACTGCCCACCAGAGCTGCCAAACGTAGACGCCGTCGTGTCCGCGTCGTACGAATCCACCGGTGTTGCAGTCGTAGGTGCATCCGTCGGGTAGTCCTGGTCAAACGACGTCGCCTTTGTGGGTGCGTCGGTCAGGTAGTACTGCAATGTCGCCGTCGTAGGTGCGTCGGTCGGGTAGTACTGAACGTACGACGGAAGTGTTGCGGGCGCGACGGTTCCATATTGAAGCACGCCCGAAGGAGAAAACGTCTCAGACGCGGTCGTCGCGTACTCGTCACCACCATCTTCGATCGGGGCAGGCGTAGCATCGCTGACCGAGCCAGCCGACGACGACGTCGTCGAAGCAACTGCGGACGCGATGGCCGACGCCACCGACGACTTGACACCGGCGTCCGCCGCGACTTGTTGAATCTCTTGGACCGACGCACCCGACGCAACGGCTTGTGCGATCAACGCGGCCTGGCCCAAGCTGGCGCCATTGTCAAGCGCAGCTTGGATGATCTCGGCCACCGGTGCCGGCGTTCCGGCGGCAC
>NW_008246086.1:81851-95736 GCF_000281045.1 Saprolegnia diclina VS20 | reverse complement strand
ATGGTCGCCTGCTCGGGCGTGGCACCTGCTCGGGCGTGGCACCAGCGGCGATCACGGCCTGGATGACGTCTTCGATCGGGGCAGGCGTAGCATCGCTGACCGAGCCAGCCGATGATTCTGGCTCAATCGCAGTCTTGGACGCGCTGCCGCTTGTTTCCACGGAGGATGTCGCAACAAACGTCGGGGAGGTATCGGAGGCAGGCGCGGCGTTGTTGGACGTGCTACCAGACGTAATGGCGGACGACTGAGCGTCGGCCGTGCGGGCAGCAATAAAGAGGAGGCCGACAGCGGCGACACGGGTGAGCTTCATATTACAGAGGACGAGAAGAGGACAGTCGTACGACAGACAAAGAACTGGTTGAGCTCTCGGGTTGCAAAGTGCAAAATGAGCTCGAACTTTTGTCTCTACATAGATTGATCAAGATACCACTATTGTTCGATCCAAGGCTGCGTGGGCGTTCGTCAAGATTGTTGGGGTGTACACAGCCCAAGCCTGGCATATCTGGGCGTTGCCCGTGCCTCTTGGCGATACCGTAGCAGCCAATCAAGTGCCGGTATCGTGGATCGGGGCCAACTTTGGACCGACGTCAACTCTTCCGCGCTACCACCACGCGGAATATTGCGTCATGCCGGTGCGCTTCGCCAGAGATCTGCAGGCTACCCCCTGGGGCTTCTAGAGTCCCAGGTTCCGCAGGTATGCTTCAAGGCTCGATCGTGCACCTGCAGCGGCCTAATAGATCGGCTTCTGACCGCATTATGTTAGCCCTACACTAGTATATCCGCTTACGGCGGGGTGGGATGATCCGTTGGGGGTTCTCTCAAAACGCTGCGGTCATTGCAAGCAGGCAACACCACGAGCGACGTGAGCAAACAATTAGAAATATACGACATGCAGATACGAGGTCGCCAACTACTCGGGCGTCATGTACAAGTGTTCGACGTGGTTCTCGTCTTCATAGCTCGAGAGGAGATGGTACTGCATCTCGAGGCGGTCTTCCTTGGCGCGGACGTTTTCGTAGACAGCGACGAGCGCAACAGCGCTGATAAAGAGGAGCACGCAGAGCACCACTTGATGGAGCCAGAGCGAGAGGAGACCGAGTACGCCATACGTGCACCACGAGTCGACAACGTCCATGTGCAGGGCCTTGGTCGACGCACATGCCGACACGGTCGCAAAGCGAGCGCGGAGCGTCGAGAGAGTCCCCAGCTGCTCGTGGATCGGGTCCAAGTACATGCTCTGGAGCTTCTCGCGGTCCATCGTCGGGAGCGACTTGGCGTAGTCGGCTAAGGTGGCCTCCAGCGCCAGCGCGTGGTCGTGGCTGGCGTTCATTTGCGCCCATGACGGCGCGTACAGCGTCGCGTTTGGCGGACACTCGACAAAGTACGCAACGCCAGAGTCATTGCGGAAGAGTCGGAGCGTGTTGTGCGCTGGCGCGATGCAGTAGTCGGCGGCCTCGATCGAGTTGGCCAAGTAGACGCCAAAGAGCGCATGCGACGACGGAATGATCACGAGCACGAGAAAGATCGCAAAGCGGAGCGACCCCGACATGGACCATCCGATGGCCGCAATTGCGAGGAAGCACGAGAGCGCCATGGTCAAGATGATCCCGTTCGTCGACGACTTCATCCAAAAGTACTCGGCTTCCCAGTTGAACGCCATGGATGAGAGATTGCTCGGGAGGGCGCGGCCTTGCTCCAAGAGCACCTGCCCGGCGTGGCCCATGCTAATGCATTGTCTATGAGCATAAACATACATAAAAGGCCATGCACCGTAAGGCCTCGATCGCGAGGTCGTTGGCGTCGTGCGGCAACGAGCTATTGAACGCCACAATCATGTCGTCGACGGTCGCTCGGACGCCGCTGGCCGAGTACTCGACGCCTTGTGTCACGGCCTGGATCTCATGGAAGGTGTGCGACACGTTCTTCATGCTGTGCGCGATCTTGTGCACGCTGTAGTCGACCTGCGCCTCGGCGAGGAGGCCACTGAGCGCGCTCAGCGCTGTGATACCCAGCAAGATGACGGCCATGACGTCGAACGAAGCCTCATGATGCGCACGTCGGCGGAAGCGCGTTGGCGCAGCGAAGAAGATACGCCGGGCTACGATGAGCAGCAAGAGGGCGAACGCGACGAGGCCAATGCTGAAGCAGACCATGGCCACATGGCGCAGGAAGGCCACGTACGCCGGGTCTTCCGGTGCAAAGTCCATCGAGCCCGCGCCCCACATGCGGTGGAGGTCATGCAGGAACGAGATGGCCTCGGCGGCGGCGGTGCTGCGGTTGCTCATCGTCGTCTTCGCTGCTTTTTTGGATTTGAAGAGTGAATGTCAAATCCATACAAACAGCAAGAGCAGCGAGGGGCCGCCGTGAAACCGATCGTTTTTATTGCATCTTCATACATTATTCAAGCTTGAATTCATTTTCTCTATTCTACGACGTGTTCTTTCCGAGAACAACGATGGAACCTCTAGTCGTTTATGTTAGTCGATGCTTCCTCCGTGTACTGGTTAATGCTGTAAGGGAGCGTTGTAGTCCAAGCATGGTTGTAAGACGCGTGGTCATCACCACCAAGTGCACACTGACGTGAGCTACTAGTACTTATGTCGAAGCTTCGTTGGCATCAAATCGATCACTCCGTGATGTTTAGTCGTTCAGACTTTAGTTAGTCTCTTGATTGTTTAGTCATTTAGTCGTTTACACGGTTTGTTGTTTAGTCGGCTAGTCATGTTGGTTGCAACGTGCAAGTTATACAATTGTACAATTGTACCCGAGAATTTGTCTCAAATTCAAAGATATGCTTTGTAATTTGCCTTGTGGAAACCGCGTCTGGTACATTTGATCCCTGGGAGATAGTTAGTAGAAGATGGAGTCCAGTGTGCTGCAACCTTAGTTGCTACCAGAACGCGAAACCAACAACGACTTGCACTGGAACGTCTGCCGGTTCAGAAAACCACCGCCTGGCATTGACTTGATGCTTGCATGGACGCGAATCTGCGACCAAGGTGATGTAGGTCCCACTTTCTCGTCTTCTTAGAGCTGGCGATGGCTACGCCCAAGAGCGTCGATGCCGACGCTGCTGGTACGCGCTTCGAACCCACGTCCCCGCATGCCTCGACGTACGACGAAACCTCAGAGTTGAACCAAGCGGGGTGTTCCCTTCGCTTTATGACGCTGCTGTCGCTGCCGCGCATGGCCATCGCGATGGCGTGGTCGGCCCAAACCGCCGTTTACGGCCCGTTGCTCCAGATTCTCTTGAGCTCAACATCGGTACAGCTCGTGCAAATGGCCGGGCCAATCTCGGGCGTGCTCTTGGGCCCGACTGTCGGTGTCTGGAGCGATACCTGCACGAGCCGCTTTGGGCGGCGGCGTCCATTCCTCGCCCTTGGTGCCGGCGCAAGCATCCTCTGCTGGGTACTGCTCATGTACATCATGCCGATCGGGCGAGCGCTCGGCGACACAGACATCGACCGTCCGTGGACCAGTTTTCTCGCAGTGCTCTGCTATGTCTGGATCGACATCACGCTCAACGTCGCCCAGGTGCCGCTCAATTTAATCTTGGCCGACTTTGCCGGCGACCGACAAGTTACGGCGCAGGTCGTCGGTGGCCTTATCACCGCCGTCGGCTACTTGATCGTGGCAGCGTACACGTATCTCTTTGGTGCTGCGTACAACAGCCTCCAGTCCTTCTTGGGCGTCCTCATCGGCATCATGTTTGTCTCGTCTGCGTGTGTGTGCCTCTGCGTGCACGAGCAGCGGCTGCCAACGTCATCGACGTCGGTGTCAACGCCGTCGGTGCTCACCGCTGTGCTGGGAGCTGTCTACACGGGCGTGCGCGACCTCCCGCCGCCGCTACGCATCTACTTTGCGATTGCGTTCTTGACACAGTACGGCTACACGGCCTACAACTCGTCGAAAGGCCAGTTTTTTGGGCTTGTCGTCAATGGCGGCAACGCGGCCGGCGCCGATACGTGCGACAGCACCTGCTCTCTTGCGCAAGATGCCTACAACCGCGGTGTGCAGCTGGCTGGCAGCGCCGACGCCCTCTACATCGTAGGACTCGCCTACTTGCTCTTCTTGCCTAGTCTCGTGCGCCGGTTTGGCGTCAAGCGCCTCGTGGCCTATGGCTGCGTGCCGCAGGTGCTGCTGCTCTTGCTGGCGTTTTGCAAAGAGACAGCCGTCGACTTGGCGATCGTCGGGCTCGTCAGCGTCACAGTGTACCATCATGGCGCTTGCGATGCCACTCGTGGTGCACGTGCTCGGACCGGACGCCGACGCCGGGCGATTTGCCGGCGCCCTCAACTCGGCCTTGTGCTTTGGGCAACTGCTCAACTTTGCGTGCGCGTCGGTGGCTGTCAACACAGCGTGGGGGTATACGCTACCCATCTTCCTCGGTGGCCTCTGCAGCGTCGCCGCGTGGCTCATCGCCGTTGTGTTCTTTGACGTGGACATGCATTCGATGTAGCATCGTCATCGGTAGTCGAACCAACTAAGATCTATTACAGTGCATGTTGGCAAAACACAATGACACGTCGTTAACGCAGTGTAGGACTCTGCGACGACAGCAACAGGGTCTTCAACATGACGCTGTGATGTAGTCCGTTTGGGTACTGCTTATGCAGACGTCTACAGGCGGCGCTCGTCCTCGTCGGCAGCGTCGCATCAGTGCCTTGTCGAATCCCTTGGTGTCTTTGTGCCAGTACAACTGGTCCCAAGACAAGATCGCGAGACACAAACTGTACTGTGTGGCCACGTCATTTTGTGCACGAAGCAAAGACACTTGTCACGAGCCCTGCTTCCTCTTGTTTTCGTCATCAGCTGCGTGATTCTCAGTGCGCTTCTCGCAGACGCCTCCGAGCGAAGTGTCATGGGCAAATGAACGCAGCTCTGGGCGCACTCTACTCCACGTTGCGGTAGGACACTTTGACGAGCTCGCCGTCATGACCTGTACCTGACAAGGGTCAAGCGGCCCATGTACCTGACTGGCTTTTGCTATCATCCAAGGCACCGTGATCCGAGCACAACGTTGAAGTGCGGTTGAAGCGCTGCTTCGGCGGCCGGCGCCGCCATCGTCGCATTGCTTGCGCTGCTGACGTCATGAGTTACGTCGTGAACGCGACTGCGTAGCATGCTTCGTGCACGGCCAGTTCGCATCAGCATGGGCGCAGAGACACCGTCGGTACCCGCGTGCTTGTCACGGCTGTCGAGTCGACAAGATGAGGTCGTCGACCATCCAACGCCCGCCAATCGGCCACGATACCGGCGCTGTTGACGGCTCGAGCTGTGTATAAGAGGCTCTTCGAGGCCTCAGACCTCATTTCGCCGGCCCACCGCCCGAGACTCGGCCGTCGGTGCGGGCGCCAAGGCGGCTGTTGACTCGACGCCAACGTCGTCATCCCATGTGTGATTGGCCAAAAGTTGAAGCTACTTGACCAATGAAATCGATGCGCCTGTTGACGCGTCCAAACACGGTGCATACAAAGACCAAGGTATATGGCTGCCGGCAAGGCAATTCGTTTCCGTCATTTCCCGAGATTCTTCTTCCGATGGAAGCGACGCTCCTCCGAGAACTCAACGTGGACGCGCGGCTGGCGGCCGTCGAAGCCAAGGTCGCCGCCTTCCTCGCCGACCAGGAGGCCATCGCAGCCTCGACGACGCTGGCGCAGCGCAACCAGACGCGCCGAGCGCTCCACGCCGAATCCGAGTACATCCATCTCGACGTGGAGGAAGCGCTTCTGCATGAGATCGAGACCGCCGCCGCCGACTCGCCCATCAAGGCCATGAGCGACGACATTGTGCAGAGCAAGGACGAGGCCATGCTCGCGGTCGTAGCGCGCTTCCATGCGCTGCGGAAGCAGTTGACGCTCGAGATCCAGCCCGAGGACAAGAGCACGTTTGAGAAGGTGTACATGGGCGTGCGCCTGGCGTCGTTTGCGATGCTCTTCTTTGGCGGCTTTGCGATCTTCTTCTTTTTGATCCCGCTCCGCTGGACCCACATTACGCTGCGCAAGCTGGGCGTCAAGAACAACTACCTGCCCGTGGACTTCATCCAGTGGTGGTTTGGCTGGGCGCTCTGCGCCGTCGGCGGCATCCACATCGTCACGGAAGGCACGGACAACGTGCGCGCGCTTAACGGCGGGTCCACGGTCATGATGTTCTCGTACGGTCTTCTCTTGCATGATCGTCTTGGGTGCTCATGTTGGATGCGATTAGGCACGGCTCCAACTTGGACGGTCTTATGATCCAGGGCTCGTCGCCGGTCGTGCTCAAGGTGCGATCATCCATTGTTTCGTATTGTGCATCTCATGAGCTTTGTGGTATAGTTTATCGGGAAGAAGAGCCTCTTTTTGATCCCGATCGTCGGCTGGGTCTTCCGCTGGGGCTTTGGCAACATTCCCATCGACCGCTCCAACATGTATTCCATAGTATCTCTTTGTCTTTCTGCGGTACTCACTGCGTTCTAGTGAGCGCGCCAAGACGAGCTTGAAGCATCTCGCGCGCGCCGTCGTCGACTATGGCCGGTCGGTCGCCATCTCGCCCGAAGGCACGCGCTCCAAGTCGGGTCTTCTCCAAGACTTCAAGAAGGGTCCGTTCTACCTCCAGTCGGACGCCGGCGCGCCGATCACGCCGGCGATTGTCATTGGCGCGTACGAGCTCTGGCCGCCGGCCCGTATCTTTACGCTGCCCGGCAAGTGCCTCGTCCGGTATTTGCCCCAGTACCATGTCGACCCAGCCAAGTCGCGCAACGCCAACCGCCTCGCGCTGCGCCGTATCTACCTCGAAGCCGGCGCCGCGCCCGTGCCAGCAGACCTCTCGAGCCACTCGGACTTGCCCGACTTGCTCTTGCACATTTGGCTTGTCGCGTCGATCTGGGCGTTCATTCCGTCGACGGTGTGGTCGATCTTTTCGTGGATTGCGTACTTTAACTCGTTCTTTGGCCTATCGACCTTTGGCACGCTCAAGCTGCTGACGACGATCATTGCGATCCTTGAAGGTGTTATGTTTTACTCGTGCTAATCACAGCTCCTTTTGCTAAACTATCCGACGTAATAACGATATACCTTTAAATATATATATACCTCCTTCTTTGCTCGTGCCATTTTGGATGTCGATAGCCCGAGGCCTACCTAGATGTGAACCGACCGCTGATTCGCCAAGCGATGGTAAGACCTGTATAAGTCCTGTATAAGTCTCTGCTTGTAAAGATGGGAAATGGCAGCCTATTGTGATCGTAATTGTTGTGGACAGCCCGCTCCTCGATGCACCAGAACTGGTGCCGCTCAAAACGGTGGAGGTGGGACGCTGCTTGCGAGAATCCGACCTGTTGGATAGTTGACACTGGATAGGTTTGGATTGATTTGATAATACAGCTATTTCTTTCGCTTCGACTTGGACCGGGGTTTGGCCGACGACGAGGTGCCTTCGTCGAGAGAGCGCGGCGACCGTTCGGTCTCATTCGTGTCCACTGCGAGGTCTCGCTTCCGTAGCGCGCGGCTGGGCGGTGCCGAGGCGAGGCGCAAGGCCAACAACTCGTCCGACGACTTGTGCTCGACCCACTGCTGCGCCAAAAGCTCGGCGGGCGACGACGTGGACGAGAACGAAAAGATACGCTGCTGACTCACGGCATCTTCTTCGGCTTGCGTCATGTCGGGCGGGTTCTCGCCCGAGAGCTCGAGCTCCATGAGCTGGTCCTTCACGACTTCTGCAATGAAGAGTTTCGCCGGCGCCCAGCCCTTGGCAATGTTGCCGGCGTGCTGGTTGCGCCGAAGATACGCGCCTTCGAGCTCAAAGATCTGCCGCTCGAGCGCCGCGAGCTCACTCGCCTCGGTTTCTCTGCGATCCATGAGTGCTTGCAGCTGGTCTTCGAGGCTCAATGGTTCGGGCATGACCACTGGCTCTTCAGGCACCGGCTCGGCGGCAGTGCTCTCGCCATTGTCGACCACACTTGCATCCGCAGCATCCGCGGTCAGAGTCTCGTCAGTTGCGACGGCGAGTGTGTCTGGCTCGTCTCCTTGGTCCGCGACGCCCTGCGACCGGGACGATCGGCGCGGCTGCACGTCCTCGATATCGTCCGCAGCATCCTCAGGCGTGTCCTGGGTCTCTTCGGCAGCTTTCTTGTCGCCGCTCGATGCCCGTCGCCGCGGCTGCATGAGCTCGTCCATGGTCAACTGGCGTCGCTTGGGCGTCGGCTCGTCGCCGTTATTGGCGCGTGGCGTCCGGACCTTGGGCGGCTTCTTGACCTTCTGGGGCCGCATCTCGGGCGGCAGGCGCGGTGGCGGTCCATGGCAGTGACACTGGCACTTGACGCAGCCCTTACACTCGTCGCACTTGCGGGCCTTGCACGGGCACGTCAGCGTCCGCATGCCTGGCTGCGATTGGAATTTGCGGTCTCGTATCCGGACATTCCGGATACCGAACCGCGCGTGCTGAGCTCTCACGCTGAAGTTGTCAAGAATTTCACATTGGGTTACTAGTATGGGTTATGCCCAGAAGCCACGAACCCACCACTTGGTTTTCAAAGTCAACACCAACGGCAACTGAAGACACCGACACCACCTACAGCGCTTGAACCTGCACGTAGTGCGCGGGAGGAGGTCCACCAAACCGAGACCGAGTCGGGCGTCCATGTCGATGTCCTTGTCCTGCCAAGTTCCACCTTTTTTCGTTGGAATAGAGCCTGTCTTCGATGCGATGACACGCCATTGCTGCAGTTTGCCTGCAAAATCATTCACTCGAAGTGTCTCTTGATAAGTTGATATTTGTATTTGATCAAGTGCAACATTGTGCAGTTTACCAAAAGCGCCATTTTTGGTTGCCATAAGCAGCGTCGACGTTCCACATAAAGACGTTGCTACGAGGTAACGTGAGATAAAGTCGCACATTGTATGGTGTACCTTCCCCACTTGGTCGCGCCGTCGTGAGGCGGGCACCCGCCGTGCATGCTGCGCGGGTCGTTCTCGCCTGTTGGTGCCTTGTTGTAGAAGAGGACGCCAGTGCGCTTCGTCGGCTTGACAGACAGGCCGCGTGCGCACTCCGGCATGCCCGACGTCGTCGTCGTCGGAGGCGTCGACGTTGCATTTCCATACGGAAACACCGTCTCCCCGCCATGGACCACGTCGTTCAAGTAGAGGAAGAGCGTCGCGTGTCGGTTCGGCTCGACGTATTTGAGCTGCAGCGGGTCGCTACATTGGGCATCACAGACGTGGGTGATTGTCGATAGGAGACGCTACCGCCACTGCAGCGTGGGAATGCCAACGGCGTCTTCCCAGACGCGACGCCACTGGGCAAAGAGGAGCGGATTTGTCGGACTCCACGCGGCCAGCAGCGACGACAACACGTACTCGTGCTCCAGATGTTGTCGTAGCCACGAAGCGACTGCTTCGTCTTGAATGGCATTCGTTTGCAGCAAGAGCAGCGCAAAGGACCGCTCGAACGCAGTCGATAGTCGCGGGTATAGCGGGTGCGTTGTCGTCAGCGAAGACGTGCGACCGATCTGCGCCTGGACCCAGCGCACCCAGTGTGCCAGCGACGTCCCCGCGCGTGCATGCAATGAGACGTCGAGGTGTTGAAAGTAATCCGTGTGCTTCTTGTACCACTGCCCTGGCCCGTACCGCACAAGCTGGAGGTCCTCGGTATAGCTCACGCTCGGCAACCGTGCGAGCTTTGTCGCGCGCGCCTTGATGGTCTTTGCCGCGGCGACGTGGCTATTCCCAAGAGGATGACACCGCGTTCGTCACGATGCAATGTACCCAATGAATGCAGTCGAGCTCGTACGCAGTGCGAGGCGGTGGTTGGCGGCCTTGTCGACCGTGTGGGACGGCCCGAGAAGGTCTTGTCCACCCTTGACAAGCGCACTGCATTCCGAATCCTCGAGAAAATCGCGCACGAGGATGACCTAGTATTGCAGACACATTGTCTGCTCGACATGTATGTTTTGAAAGAGGTACCTTGGGCGAGAGCGAGAGTGTGCGCATGGCGTAGCCATCGGCAGTCCACTCGTGTCCAACCGCGATACCAGGCCAGACCCACACCTCACCGTGCAGCAGCAGATGCACACGCTTGGTCGCCACGATGCTGGCAAAGTGGGGTGCAATTTCGTGGCCCGCGTCGTCGTGGAGCGTGATCGGTGCAAAGACATCAGGTCCGGAGACGCCGAGGACGTGGGCGGCGGCGCGGGCAAAGGGCGCGACGCAGTCGTCCCCGGGGGCGCCGACGCTAACCCACGTCATTGCGCGACCGACGTTGGCGCCGTTGCGCATGACAAAGATGCCGTCACGGGGGGCATCCAGAACATGAACGTCAGCGAGCGATGGGGTCGAGAAGAGTGTGCGGCACAGTGACGGTGGCGGCAGCACAGGGGTAGTAAGCAGCGTCGCCCCGAGAGGGTAGAGCTCGGTGGTGATCCAGTCGTAACCCGCGTACGTGCCGTAGCCAACGAGGACATGCGCCGCGACAAAGAGGATGTCCAAGAGCCCGGCGTAAATGCTTCGGGCACCCGCCCGAAGCGGTGACCGGTGCGACTTGGTCATGACGCCCACGGTCCACAACGCAGCAATGGTTATGACCGGCGCCGACATCGGTGGCTCGAACCTTCGACTTTTCAACCGCCGAATATGGAAAATTGTCGATTCAAGTTATTCTATGCATCCATCGTTGATCCGGGGCTCCCTACTTGTGGCAGACTGCCCAGCGAACGTTGAGGCGAGTGCGTTGCCGTCACCACTACATTTGGTTCGAGGTTGGGTGCATGACTACTCGGTACACGGCTCGTCGGTTGCCGTGCCGAGGGGATGCGAGTCGAAGGTGGGACCTTGTTGGCGTTGGCCCACGCGATTTCGGCCGCTATCTCGCGTTCCACCGCGTCCAAGACGCGCTTTGCCTCACCCAAGTGTCTTTCTTTGTCTTGGACAACGTCCCAAAACATGCTCAGGCGCGCGAGCTCCTTGCGGCGGGCTTGGATCGTCAAGTAGAGCTGCTTTTGCGTCTCCCCCAGCGTCGCCTCTTCGGTCTTGCCTTCCTGCGTCTCGGCCTCGAGTGACCGAAAATCGCGCAACCACTCTGCGCTCGCCACCTCCTGTCGTGCACTGGTCTCGGCTTCGTATGCATCCAAGTCGGCGTCCGTTTCGATGTACCAGCCATCTACATGTGTTGTGAGATACGTGTAGTCATAGCGCAGGTCGAGGTGGCACCGATGGTCATGGAGGCTTGAAATTGAGCAGTCTCCTCGGAGGCGCGGGCACTGCGCTCGGCAATGAACGCGTTCTGCTGCGCTTCCGTCGCCTTTGCCAAGTGTCCGACAGCGTCATCCGAGTGCTCGAGCGGCGCCTCGAAGGCATTGCTCTGGAAGATACCGCGGCGCAACCGCCCCGACCGCTCGAGGACTTCGCCGACGCCGTCCTGCGCCGACGCCCGCCACTGCCCCCGGTAGCGATCACCAATCGGCACCGAGTGCACACCGTAGCCGTCGCGCTCGTCGTCGACAAAGTCGCCTTCGTAACGCGAGCCATCGGGAAAGCCACAGACGCCGGGGCCGTGTTTACGCCCACCGACAAAACTCCCGGCGTAGTAGCCGCCAGCCGAAAAGTACACGCAGCCGGTGCCGTGCGGACGGCCATCTATCATACCCCAAGTCCTGTGCTGCCGCATTGGTAAGACTATTACCTGCGTCCAGCTCGCCGTAGTACGTCGCCGCGTGGGCCAGCGCCACGATACCAATCGCGGATGGCATCGCGCTTGGTTTCGACCGTTTCCTGCTTTCGCGGAGACACAATGGAAACATTATTCTAGCTCTTTGTGACAAAAAATAGCACGATTCCGCATATGAGATCCTGAATACACGACCTCAACAAGCGAACGGTTGTCGGAGGCCACTGGCGCCACGTCAAACTCGAGCTCGTCCATGTCGGTGATGGTCTCGATGTTGCCGTCGTCTACGTACTGGATGGTCCATAGAAGTGGCGTCGCGTCATTGGCGTAGCTGATATCGAGGACCTTGCATGGGAAACGCAAGTCGTCGAGGATGCGAACGACCCGCGCTCCGACCGCGAGCGCAGCCATGATGCAGCGCGCCGGTTCAAGATCTCAAAACTCGAAAAAATACGACAATATCCCGAAAGTGTCACAACGCGATTTCTTCTGGATGGATCGCTTGGATGGATTGCTTCGGGACAAGAACCAGTCGCCACTACATGCGTAGCGACAGACTTGTGCAACGTGATAGACGACCCAGTTAGACACAAATATGTCATCGCCATAGTTTATCCTCCAGTGTCCTTGTTAATGATGAAAACTATGCAATGAGAAATGTAATCGACGTCTTTATTGTTTCGACGTCTTAGGTACTATCTAGACATCTATTGGCGCGACTTTTCCTGGAACGTGTTGATGCGGTTGTCGCTCATGAGCCGGATCGGGTTGCGGTGCGAGTTCCAGCTCGACTCGTTGACGTTGTCGCGGATCGGGCTGCCGCGGTTCTCCTTGCTCCAGTGCACGTGCGGGCAGCTCGTCAAGTAGCGCACCGATGCACCGCCAGCAAGCGCGCACGCGCCGACGATGACGCCGATGACGGGCCACGCAGCCGTGTCACGGAGCCAGGCCTGGGCGAACGTCGTGGCTTTAGCGCGGTGAGCCATGTTGCTGATGGAGGAGGCAATGAAAAGTGAGGAGCATGGGTAGCCGTCACTGGGGAGACGTTGGGTGTCGTCCCGGTACGAGACGGCGTGCTCATATACCAGCTCCAGCTGGCTACAAGCACCAGATAGGTCACAATCCGGTGCTTTTAGAGTGCCAGCCGGAGCGCTTCTGAATGGTGCGATTGGCGGGAGAGGACCATCTCGCGCCCAAGCACATAGAGATCGGTTGCATGCACGACTTGTCCATTTAAGGGGTGCGATGGGTCGCCTGGAGCGCTCCTTGTTGCGCCACCATCGCAGGTGTGTCGAGCTTGGTGTCGATGTCTATCCGGATCCGGATTAAGATACACAAAGCTCTGGTCAAGCAAGGGACCCTTGGTGCAAGGTCAGTGTAAACTGTCGAAGAGACGCATCAACTCAATAGTCAATGACATGCCTTCCAACGATGCAACGTTTGAAACAGCATAACGTTACTGGAACATTAAAGGTCGCTATACGACGAGGTCGCATTGGCATTGGGGTCCGCGAGGTGGGTTTGCGCAACGAGAGATTTACCACCACCACGAGCCGGAGCCCGAGTCCGAACCCGATGGCGCGTCCGTAGGAGCGGGCGTCGGTGCCTTGGTGGGAGCCTTCGTCGGCGCCTTCGTCGGCGCAGACGTCGGGGCCGGACCCGCCTTGAGCTTGGGGTACGCCGGCTGACCCGCCACGTTGCACGTGCCGTCGCCACCGACGTTGCGCTGGAGACGAATGTAGCCAGCCTCGCCCCACGACGCGCCCCACGAGTTGCGGATCTTGTAGTAGTTGCTGCCGTAGCCAACGGCGATGACGGCGTGGTCCGACTGGCCCGACGGGCACGACGAGACGACACCGCCCTGGTAGTACTGCCACGCGTCGTTGCCCGCGTAGACAGCGACCGTGACGGGTTGCGTCACCAAGGCCGTCGTCAGCGCCGACTCGCCCTGGATGCTCACCGAGTTGCCGATGTACGGCAGCGGCTGCTTGGTGCACGACGTCTTGCACGTACCGGCCTTCTTGGTGGCGCCCGACGTGTACGGGTAGGCAGACTCGAGGCAGAGACCGCCCTGGGCAACGATCCAATCAAGCGCCCGGTCTTCAAAGCCGCCATCACAACCCTGCTGGTTGTCGACGTGGTCGCAGTCGACGAGCTGCTGCTCAGCGAGGTTGTAGAGCTGGCCACCGGCAATGCAGTTGCCCATTTCCGCGGCGCCGGTCGCCGAGAACGTCCAGCACGACCC
>NW_008246086.1:41656-54392 GCF_000281045.1 Saprolegnia diclina VS20 | reverse complement strand
TAGCACTTGGTCGTAGGAAAAACATTTGCAACAACAATGCACATAGCCCGCGAGTGTCGTCCCAAATTACCCTTTTCGCTTGTCGAACGCCGAGCACGCTGAGTGGGGGCAAACAAGAGTATCTTGGCGCCCGCCAGCCATGTTGGGAGTGGCGTAGCGGGGGGCGTTTTACTTCGTAAAATGCAGAATGGTACTGCTACCGGGGCTATGTAGCCCGCTCCTACGAATCTTCTATCCTTCCTTCTTCTTCTGTTCGTCCTGTCTTCTGTTGTTCTTCGCTTCGCTCGGCTCTTTGGCGCAAAACCCTTCTTCCACTGCTTGAAATCGTACCTCACGCATCCATGTACTGCTATATGTCATGTTTGAAAAGAATCGTTGGTGTCGAGCATTGGGCTTTCGTACAAGTCGAATTCAAAGCCCACGTGGCGGCCCTTCGAATCGACTCTCTCTGGCAACGCACGGAAGGCTTCCCAATGCCCAGCCAAAGATTGCACGAAATCACACACCTCGTCGATGTAGAAGATAAAAAGTACGAGCAATAAGTTGGCGACAGCATCGTGGCATGCATGCTTTTTCGGCGTTTCAACGACGGGCGTCTACCTGCTGCAGTTCGTTTTGGTCCGCCTCGCCGCCCCATAGTCAGTCAAGGCATCATGAATTCTTGTGTTAAAAAGCCTATTGTCGTTCAGTTTGAGCGTATTTTGTCGTCTGAATATATGCAGTCCCATTGATTGGGAAAATGTCTCGAACGAGGCGCTTCGGCCTTGAGTTTTTCATTTCGACACGAATACTTGCCAACCGACATGCACTCGCTAGTTATGACACTCATTGCCTCAGTCACGTAGCTTGTTGCCATCAATATGACCGGGCCGTCTTGATGCATGTGGCAACAACCGCGTTGGTGTCCGCCATGCCATGGTGGGCGAGGCGGGTTAGTCGACTAACGTTGCTTGAGCTCGCTTGCTCTACCCCTCGATCTTGGATCTTGTAACGTGTAGTACTAGTATGCTTCTACATTTGGACTTCTAGATCGCTCGGCCTTGTGTGGGAAACTTCTTCCACACCTTGGAAACGGTAACTGCGCAGTCAGTGTTGTGCCGTTGGGGTTGGAAGGCCACCGACACGAGCTTCTTGCCACGAGGTCCCAACAGTCAGCTCGCCGCTGTGGCCACCGCCTATGGGTACTGTGCACTTAGAGGAGCTGCGCAAATCCTGTGGCATACTGGTAGAGATGATCTATGGAAGCCCCCGCTCTGACATGTTTGCATGCACGACGACACTCCTCAATTGTCAAACGTACAGGCATTGTGCTTCTCCAAGCCTAGTATTTGCTAACAATAGTGTCAGTTCTTGTGGTCGTTGCTCCTTCCTAACAAGAGTTGAGAAAAGCGGTTTTTGGTGTCTACTGTACTCGGCCACGCGTGGCATTGGTGTCGATGGGTTGCTTCAAGAGCTTGGTGGCGGAAGTCCACTACGGCGGGTGGTTGTCAGTCATCTCATTTTGCCCCCAAAGTAACTGCAATTTTTGAAACGGACTGAAACCAAACGTCAGTTTCGGGCCTCACAATAACAAGTATCTTGTATCAAGTTGTCGCCACGCGGTTGCTCAAGCACTGTACGTGTAAATGCACGCCATTTCGCACCGGCGCCATGGCGTCACGGCCCGTACGCGCAAATAGTGTTATTATCAGACGCACCGATTCTGGGCGTCTGATAACAGGTGGAAGTGTCGCTGTGATGCTATGCTTATGGCCTTGCACTCAAGTGGTGCGTGTGAATGAAGCACCGAGTTTTCGCAGCCACACGTTTAATTGGCTCGTCCTTGGACCTCGTGGCACGGCGCTATGTCCCTATACTAGTATCACAATACCGATCGGGTCCAATGACTGCGTGACCAAGGTCTCAGGAACATTCTCAGACGTCTGATAATCAGTGCTCACTGACATGACCAATCACAGCGTGCAAGAGCGCAACGTGTTGCGTCGAGCGTCCAGCCGGCGCAGCTTTTCAACGCTTCAAGTTCATGGACCCAGTCATGGACCTCTCGTTTCGCCAAATGCTACGACTCGGTACGGACCAATCGGCATGTCGCGACGCTTGTCAACGCAAACCCTATTCAACGACCAGGGCATGCACGCTGGTACTCAGATTATCCACGCGCATCGAGTCATGGGTCAATAATAAAGCCCATGATCGTGTTTAGCTATGCATCATTTGTTGAGTACCTGATGGCGGGGAAGGGGCTGGACGTTGGTTGTGTTGGCGATTTTCGTGCACGGCAACCTTGGCCCACATTCAACACAACTCAATTTACTTCCCATGGTCAAGATCATCGCCTCCGCCAGCGTTTTGGCCGCTGTCGCCATTGCCGGCACCGTCAACGAGATCCCCGCCGACATGCGCGCGCTCATGGACACGAACGCGAACCCGTGCGATGACTTTTATCAGTACGCGTGCGGTGGGTGGTACAAGCAAGCCGTAATTCCGGCGGACCGAGCCAAGATCGACACGTCATTCAGCGTCCTTGGCGACAAGAATGACGCGGTCATTCGCCAGATCCTCGGCGCGGGCTACCCCAAGGTGTCGGAGTACTACAAGTCGTGCCTCGACACGCGGACGCTGACGACCAAGGGCCTCGCGCCCATCTCGGATGACCTCCAGAGCATCAAGACGGCCACTTCGGTGGCTGGCTTGCTCCAAGTTGCGGCCAACCTGAGCAAGAAGGGTGTCTATGCCTTCACCCAGCCTGAGGTACGACATTGTCTATTCCCATCGCATCAAACCTTATGCTGTTGTCATGTAGGTGGCCCCGGATTCGCAAGATGCGACGGCCAACGTGCTCTACTCGGCCCAAGCGCCGTCGACGCTGACGCGTCAGCTGTACGTCAACCCGCAGGAATGGCGCGTGGTCCAGCCCGCGTACAAGCAGTACATCACGTCGGTCTTTACACTTGCGGGCAAGACAGCGGCCCAGGCCACGGCTGCGGCCAAGACGATCATCGACTTTGAGCTCCAGCTTGCTGGTGTCCAGCTCTCGAAGCTTGAGATG
Source organism: Saprolegnia diclina VS20 (assembly GCF_000281045.1). Lineage (NCBI taxonomy): Eukaryota > Oomycota > Saprolegniomycetes > Saprolegniales > Saprolegniaceae > Saprolegnia > Saprolegnia diclina. Next base: position 51,343 of record NW_008246086.1, on the reverse strand, counting down.
CTCGAGGCCACGACGGCCAACTACAACGCGCTCACGTATTGTGATGCGGCGGCCAAGTACCCGCTCACGGTCGGCGCGCAACTCCAGGCCTACGGCTTTCCCATCACGAGCTGCAAGGACCAAAAAATCGTTCTCAACGACCTCGACTTCTTTGACCGTGTCGAGGCGCTCGTCGGCCGCCAGTCGCTCTCGGCGCTCAAGACGATCTTCGAGTTCAAGGTCCTCCACACCTATGCGCCGTCGCTCGCACCAGCCTTTGGGACCGCGCGCTGGAAGCTTTTTGGCAAGCTCATTGGTGGTGAAAGCGTCGAGCAGAGCCGCGAGAAGAAGTGCACGGCCGACATCCAAGAGAAGCTCGGCGACCTTGTGTCCGACTACTTTGTCAAGGCGACGTTCGACGCCAACTCGGCCGCCCGCGCCGAGGAGCTGGTCCAGGCGCTCCAGACGTCGTTCCAGCAAGGCATTGTGACCGCGTCGTGGCTCGACGACGAGACGCGCGACAAGGCGACCTCGAAGCTCTCGAAATTTGTGCATTTGATTGGTGCGCCAACGTCGCCGCAGACGTACCCGAGTTTGAGCTTGAGCGCGACCGAGTACATTGCCAACATCAACAAGATCACGACGTTCGAGACCGACGCCAACTTGAAGCTCATTGGCACCAAGGTCGACCGCACCAAGTGGGGCTCGCCCGCGGCCGAGGTCAACGCGTATTACAACCCTTCCGTCAACTCGATCACGTTTCCCGCTGGCATTCTCCAGTCGCCTTTCTTCTCGGGCAAGTTTGACCCCGCGCGTAACTTTGGCGGCATCGGCATGGTCATTGGCCACGAGATCACGCACGGTTTCGACAACTCGGGCCGCAAGTACGACGGCGACGGCAACGTGGCCGAATGGTGGAGCGACGAGACGTCGCTTGCGTTCAACAAGAAGGCCAAGTGCATCATGGACCAGTACAGCGCCTTTGACGTGCGCAGCGAAACGTCCGGCAGCTCGCTCGGCAACGTGAACGGCCGCTTGACGCTCGGCGAGACGATTGCCGACAACGGCGGCCTCAAGACAGCGTTCCGCGCCTTCCACAACTACACGGAGACGGTCTCGCCCTCGGTGTACACCAAGGAGGTTGGCGACAAGGTCTTCTTCCTCTCGTTTGCGCAGAACTGGTGCTCGAAAAACTCGGACGCGTACCTCAAAATACTGCTCGAAGACGAGCATCCCCCCAGCAAGTTCCGCATCTACGGCGCCGTCCAGAACAACGACGCGTTCGCCAAGACGTTCAACTGCCCTCTCAACTCCAAGATGAACCCGACCAACAAGTGCTACCTCTGGGAGTAACTTCGAAATTAGCATATTCTTAACGTCTAATCTCTAATCTCGTTGATCGTGATATTTGTCTACACTCCTTGCGTCTCTTATTCCAAGCCCATGGGTGCGTTGTGCGCGCCCGAGGCTATGACCTGGAAGAGCTCGTGGCACCGTGCGCTGCGCAGATCATGCTCGCCTTGTTGCTAGACGAGAGTGGCGATGTTGATGGCGCCTTCAACCTTTACATGGCCAAGGTCCAAAGTCGCCGAGGACTGCGGTACCGACGTCGAAGCCCACTCGCTCTACCTCAAGGGCCTTGCCATCGACCCGATCAACGTATCGCAGTTCGCCAAGCATGCCAACATGTGCCAAAGCTCACCATGCCGCTTCAGTCGGCACCACAGCCCATGGTGGCGTAAGGTGTCTCGACCTCGTTAAGCGGCTACGCACGAATAGTACATTCTTACCTGGCAGTCCGACACCTAACCCTAACCCGAGTGCCCAAGCCCTACGATCGGCAACGGCGACAAGAGTTTGGCAAGGATACGAGCGTTCGAGTACCGAGACTAGAATTAGATTTAAAGAAAAGGTAGCAAATACTATAGTACTATTATTTCTTTCCAATCATGCGTTTCCAGAGACCTGGCGGCTTGACCTCGAACTCGGGCACCGATTGCGACCGCCGCGGGCCGTGGCGACGCCGACTCGTTGATCGCTCAATCACTGCGCTGGCTTCGAGCGACGGGCGCGTCTGATCTTGCGTCTCCCCTTGGCGCTGGATGCCTCGGCCACTCACGAGCACGGTTCGGTCGGGCGTTGCTGCGTCAAAGCTGCGCGGACGCTTCGTGTCGCTCTCGGGCCGTACGACGACTGGCACCGCCGTTGGCAGGCCCATCAACAGTGTTTCCGTCGTCTGCACCGACGACTGCATCGAGGTCTCGGACACCGTTTCCGCTGCCTTGGCGCCTGCGTCCGTGGACGCCTCTTTGGTCGGCGAGTTGTCGCTGGTCATCGTGTCGGACGCCGACGACGAGCTCTGGCTGCGCAGCTGCAAGATCGACTGCCGAAAGCAATCGCCGGCTGCTGCCTGGAACGACGAGAGGTCCCGGAACCGGGCCGTGGGCGGCACCACGTCCGAGATCGGAGCACCAAAGAGGCTCGGGACGCTGCGGCGCGGGGACACAAGGACATCCGACTCGGAATCGCCAACGCAATTCGAGCACGACGACCGGCGCAAGTGCTGCTTGGACGGCGAAATCGCAACGGCCATTTTCACGGGCGTCTTCTTGACCAGCGTCTTGGACTTGTTGCGCTTGAGGTACACTGGTGGCCGGGGGACGCGGGTGTCGGGTTCCGCGCGCGGCTCCGTCTCGACCTCGACACGGAGCGTCTCGTTTGGGAAGAGATGGGCTGCAGACAGCACTTGGGCGTTGCTGTTGATTGCGTAGAGCCCGCAGACACTGTAGACTTTGAGCGTGTGGCGCAAATGTGTCAGTAGCTCTTCGTACGTCCAGTCTTTTGACGCAATAAACCGAACGAGCGGTGCGTCGCGGCTCGGCGCCGACGCCGCCAGCGGCGAAGACGGGAGCGCGTGCACTTGCAGCGTCACGCACACGGTCGCGGGCGACGTAGCATCAAACGAAAAGCGCCGAGAGAGATTGTCACCGAGGCCACCGGAGATGGCGCGGTACGCATTCGAAAAGATGTTGCCCTGCGTCGAGGGTCGTTCTATCGTAAAATATGCGTGAGATGTAGCACAGAACAAGCTTGTCGCACCATCACGGCGATCGGCTTTTTCCGCTTCGTCCATGGACGCGGCTTGGATGCCGTGGTTGGAGACTTCGTACGCCCAGTTGACACCGCACACCAAGAGCGGACCAAAGACGACGCCCTACACCAAGCACAAGGATGAGGTTTTCGAGATGAGCTATAAGACCAACCTCAAGGCCAAACACGTAGACGCCAAAGACGACGCTGAGTGCCGAGACGTACGCGTTGATAGACGTCAAGCTCTTCTCGTAGAGCACTTGGTCGATCCACGAAAACGCCACGTAATGAATCACAAACAGCAGCAGCGCCTTGACGATCGACGTCGACGACCAAAGCGCCAGCACCCATGGAATACACACGAGGTACGCGGGGATGATGGGCACGATCGAGATGAAAAACGTGATAAAGGTCCCGAGGTAGACGAAATCATTGGCCTAGACACCATTTGTATCAATATGTCAAGTATTTTTGTCAAAAATGAACAGCAGATCGAACGGTACCATCATGCTCAGCGAGACCAGTGTCACAATGGCGTGGAGACTGGAAATCTTCATTGGCAGAGAAAACACGCCTTCGATCGAGCGTCGGAGCGAGTTGACGAGCGCCGGGCGTTTCTCGGGCGCAATCGGCATCAGATCGTAGACAAACTAGCCAAAATACATGAAAAATCGCCTGAAAATTACTGAAAAGACAGCTACGTACGCGTTCGATGGGATCCCACTTGGTGCAGAGGAGGTAGAAGAGCGACGTGACAAAGAAGACGGCCTTGATGCCAATGCTGATAAACGCAATCACAAACGTGAGCACGAAAAACACAATCTGAAACACCGAGCCAAACGCCATGGACGAGATCTCGAGGCCTTTGCTCGTCCAGTCCGTCACGTCGGTCGAGGTGAGGTTAAACTGCGCGTACGCGAGGGTAAACACCTACACCACGGTATTAGTCTTCACAAACTAGACCATATGCCGAAGAAAGGCCATCATATACCGATGTCCACGTCATGTTGGTCGGAATGTCGAGCATCGTCGCGACAGTCGTCGCATTGAGGATCGGGTCCGAAACCACGGGGACAGCCCCGTCGCTCGCGTCATAGTACGATAGCACAAGTGCTTTGAGCGGGCCAAACCACATGGTCGAGTTGTACTGGCCCTCAATCTCGCGCAGGCCCGACGCCACCATGGCCTTGCCGTTGTGGACTTGGTCGCCCCACATCTTGCGCGTGCGCTCGTCGTTGATGACGTTGGTATGGACCCAGCTCGTAAAGTGCATGGCGGCGCGGGAGCCCTCCATGTAGCTTTCGGTACCGAGAAACACGAGCACAAAGACGCCCTAGACCGACTCGAAATGAGCTTCCCAGAGCAGCAACACAAACGTACGATCGTGCAGCAGCCCAAGAGCAGCAGCGTCGAGACGAGGACTTGGTCCGAGACAAAGATGCGGTAATGGAATATGCGCTGGTCCGCGACCCACACGAACGCGACGACGACGAGCAGGAGCGCGATCGCAAGCTGCACGAACGAGAGCCAGCTAAACATGCGCACGTAGATCGAGACGGCGCCGATCATCGCAAAGATAAAGATGCCATTGTCCAGAATGAACTCTTGCATGCGGCGCTTCTTGTGCGCCAGGTCCGTTGGCCCCGACGACCGCATGAGGTACGGCCACAGCTGCGTCACGACCGAGTAGAGAAGGCCCTAACACCATTGCATGAGCGGCGAGGCAAGGCGAACCATCGACAGTACGTCGCGTTGGATCTCGGAAGCGTGGCTCAGATAGGCGAGCATGCGGCAGACGTTCTCCTTGGCACCGCGCAGCGCCTGGCTGAAGAGGATGCTCCAGATGATGACGCGGAAGTAGTCTTCGAAGAGGAGGAAGTTGAAGTAGACTAGCGCCAGCACCACGGCCGTGCTCATGTTGCCGAGGATCGTCCCGAGCGCGAACTCGATGATGTCGGGCATGCTGCTTGCGGCAAACTGAGAGCGCAACTTACCGAGGTGCGGAAACGCAACTTTACTGAAAAGTCGTGTTTTAAAGGATGTTGCTATTGCGTCTCCGACCGTATTTAAATAAATAGAGTATGTCCCATACTTCATCCTTGTTTGATTTGGATCCGCGCATTACAATACGCGACATACCACTATATTATTATACACGGAGAATGCAATACGACGGCGTTTCTTATACGGATACAGCATCCGGATGTTGTCGGGGATTTCTTTGAAATGGCTCAATATGCATCATATTCTCTATACTGTCTCGAAGCCATTGCTCTCAACACAATGCTGGTACGTCAACGGACAGAGGCAAGCGCGAGCGTCGATATTATAGCCTCAGACGAATGCATCAAGCACGTCTGATCGAGAAAAGGCAGCGAGATGATGACCCCGGTCTTTGCTTCTTTTCTGAACGCGGGTCTTCCTATAGCTCGCCACTGTGGTCTTGGACCACTCTGGGCTGAATTCGATAGCGGCCAGGCCACATCGTGCACGAACAAATCGCCTACCATACGTCTATTACATCTCTAAAGTCGATAAACCAGTCTAGTCCTAGTTGGGCCGACGCCGAGTGCAAGCTGTCGACCTCAATCCCTGATCAACGGGTTTGGGACGGAGTGGAGACTGCGCTGACGGTGACGCAGAAAAAGGGCCGCCGTGACGGTTTCTTCGCCAATCAAATGCGATTGATTACGAAAACTAACTACGCAGCGCGATAGACAAGCTCCGCCACCAGTGTGTCTCCAAGCTACTAGTACGAGTGCACTGCTTCCACGCGTGCAGTCGTACCGGTACTAGTAACGTTAGGTAGAAAGCTGCAGCATGGAGACACGTCCACGCAACATTGCTCTTGTCGTCTCTGCACTTCAAAGCGCATATCGCGAGCGTTGAACCCTGCCACGCTGCAGGCTCCACGTCGTCTCGCTGCCGCTTGCACACGGCGTAATCCTCGCAGACTATGCCAAGCATTAATATTGTCCCTCCTGTAGTAGCTTGGATACCTGGAGACGTATAGAGTAGAGTGCTTCAGTTGTCTTTGCAATGGAGACCAGAGCGGGAAACGGCCAGTGTTCCCATTGGCTCATTCGCCACCTCAATTATCCGGACTATCCGGACCGTAAACTGGCAGCGATGGCATCCGAGGCGAGCCGCCTGTACAAGCTCCAGAACAACCTCCTCGGTGCGACGATGGCCTCGCGTAGCATGCACCTATGGCCTCGGTAGATGGCATGTCGATGCAGGCCAAGCTCATCGCTGGGCTCAGCGTGCTCTTCCTCTTCCTGAGCTTCCTCATCTGGCTGACGTGGGACCGGTACGACAACGCCCCATCTCGCCATCCCATGACGCTTCCATAGCTACGGCAAGGAGGTTAGCGCGCTCTACGAAGGCCGCTCTCGCTTCTCCAATGCACCAGCTGCCGGTACCATCATCTCGCGTGCACGTCGTACGCACATGTGCTTTCTAGACGGCGACGACGACGAGTTCAAGGCCTACAAGAGCCTTCCCACCTTTTTTTACGAGTACAACAAGAAGAAGAAATAGAGAGGTTGATAGCGACACGACTTACAAGCGCTTGGCGATCTCGGGCGTAAGCGCAACGTCCTTTGGGATCTTCCCGGCCTTGTTTTTGAGGTTGGCACTGCCTTTCGCCTCCAAGAGGAGCAACACGAGCGCGTCAAACCCACCGCGCGCCGCCAAGTGCACGCTCGTGTTGCCTTCGGCGTTGGCAATATTGGGCTCTGCGCGCGCCTCGAGGAGCTTCTCCACGCACGGCCCATGGCCGCCGCTCACAGCCTTGTGGAGCGGCGTTACGCCTTGGAGGTTGACCTCGTTCACGTTGGCGCCGGCACTGAGGAGCGACACGACGGGGTTGAGGATGCCGCGTCCGGCCGCGAGGTGCAGCGGTGTGTTGCCCCCGTCGTCTTTTGCATCGACCGACGCGCCGAGCTCGAGGAGCTTGGTGACGACGTTGAGCCGGCAGTGGTTGACCGCGTGGTGGAGGGCCGTCATACCACCAAACGAGACCGACTCGATCTCGGCGCCATGACCCAAGAGGTACTCAAAGACGTCGTAGTAGCCGTTCCGAGCGGCCCAGACAAGCACACTGCAGCCGTACGCGTCTTTGGCGTTGACGTCGATGGGCTTGATGTTCCCGCCCTCGGGCGGCTCGACGAGCGTCCGGAGGATCTGGAGGTTCCCTACGGCCGCGAGCTTGAACGGGTTGACATCGACATCGGGGATCTCAAACTTGGCGGCGACGACGGCGCCCTTGGCCTTGGCCATGGTCGGTGCGCTGAAACGGGTGTGGCTAATATCACGCCACCCGACCGCAGCAGTAACTGCTGCAATCCATTGGCGGCTCCACAACAAGCGTACAAAGGGACTAGAACGCGCTGTCAGGGCGGGTTGGTCTACTAGGTACGATGAACGACGTCCGATTGCATCATAGATGCTACGCGACGGCTGTGGGAGGCGCACGACACAACAACATGAGGTGGCGTGTTTTTAGCCTGTCAAAAGCCAGCCGTTTCACCTTTACGCGGGCCAAAATTACGGCCTTTCCCATCTGAGTTTGCGCCATGACGAGTGCGCACCTTGCAGCAACCGCGTCGGCCGACCTCGCAGCGATGGAGGCGCTGTACGACGCTCACGGCGCTGCGTTTATCACGGCCATCGACCCGGTTTCGGTACTCCGTTGTACTTGACCCTTGTGCATTCCAACCGTTTTCTGGCACTAGGGCGACACGCATGCCCACGTGAGCGCCCGCGCCGGCCGCGTCTTTCTCTTGCGCTGGCTTTGGCGGCGAGGCCTTGACGTTAGCGTGCAAAACAAGCTCGGGAATTCGGCGGCCCATGAAGCGGCGTTGCACGGGCACCTGGCCACCCTGCAGTGGCTCGAGATGCGCAACGTCAGCCTTCATCTGCGCAACCACGAGGTAGATACGGCTTGTGATTGCACCATTCTATGACTCGCGTGTCTGTCTCTAGCATCACTCGGTGATGCACTACGCTGCTCATGGCGGGCACGTTGCGCTGCTTGCGTGGCTGGCCAAGAAGGACCCCTCGTTGCTCCTGCACTGCGACAAGCGCGTACGAGCCACGTGCCATTGCGTCATTGGCGGCACCGAGACCATTTAACGTGTAGGGCAATGGCGTTGTACACTACGCAGCGAGCAAAGGCTCTGCCGCCACAATGCAGTGGCTCGCCGACGCCAACGCGCCTCTAAAAGCACGCAACGACAAGGTACACGTCGAGCCCTCGTGACCCAACGAGCACTGCGCACTAGGGCCAAACGCTAGTTCACATTGCGGCGGCGGCCGGCAACGTGGCAGTGCTAGCGTGGTGCGACGACCATGATCTCGATATGAATGCGGTCGATCTCAAAGTTCGTCCAACTCGACGAGGTGCAACACTGACTGGAACGTAGGGGCAAACGCCCGCGCATCTGGCCGCGCGCCGCTGCAACGTCCAGACTACCATGTGGCTTGGCGATCACGGCTGCAACCTCTTTGCTCTGGATTACGCGGTGCGTCGACTTTTTGGTTTGTAGCTTATACACTATGCGGGGTAGGGGTGCTCAGCCCTCGACGTTGCTCGACAGGGCAGCTTGGACACCGCCAACGAGCTGCACGCATACTTGCGACGCATCCAAAGTACGCATTGATGTTACGAGCCTTTTTCGATATACGTACGTTGAATCGTAGACTCGAACCAATTGTGGGTCGACGACGAACACGAACCCACAACGTCAGAACCTCAAGTTCCTTGCATCCCATTGGCCAAGGTACACCTCTCTTCTCGCGTCTCTACATTCTAGACAGGGTCTCCGTACGCTTAGAACGAGACGTGTCATAGCTCGACAAAGTCGCACCAGGCGCAGCTCACCAGCGCGCTGCTCGCACACAACATTACGGACGCCGATTTCGCCTTGACGTACTTGGCAAGTCATTTTCCTGAGACGCTGAGCGGACTCTCCGAGCACTTGGATTTGGCGCCTGCCGAGCTTGCAAGTACTTTGGCCTCCATCGCCAAGTGGCGACTGTACCATCCTCCGCAAGGCGACGAGGATGACGACAACCAAATGACCCATGGATGACGCGAGCACCGACCACCACCAAGATGCGTCCTTAGTAGTACTACTTTTTAGAGTCTTCTTATCAATTAAACATCTTTGGTCTAGTGAGGCAGAACCTAGTACGAGTACTAGCTAGCGACGCGATATTTGCTACATTTTGGTCCCAATCGAAACTTTTGTAACCTTTTCAAATCGCTGTGGTATTTTCAGGGGCGCTTTCTCGAGCTCGAGAGAGGCTGTACGCAACGCGCGTGGCTATCGAAGGCCTGCGAGTATTTTAAAAACTCGTTAAAAATTGCTGTTTCCAACGTAATTCGTCTCGCTATTGAACGCGAGCCCATCCATGACCCAAATGCAAGCTCTTCGCGGCAACTGTGTGACGGGCGCAGGTGCTGACAGCGCGTAGGAGAAGAAATGTCGACTCATAAATGAATGGCGGCCTTGAACAGGGTGCTGCCGAGGACTTCTATGTGCGATGGAGCACGGTGTCTGGGTGTTGACGTAACAAAATAGTATTGAGTTGTACAACGCAAAACACCCTCCT
>NW_008246086.1:3841-5719 GCF_000281045.1 Saprolegnia diclina VS20 | reverse complement strand
TTGTACGCGGGCTGGACCACGCGCCATTCCTGCGGGTTGACGTACAGCTGACGCGTCAGCGTCGACGGCGCTTGGGCCGAGTAGAGCACGTTGGCCGTCGCATCTTGCGAATCCGGGGCCACCTACATGACAACAGCATAAGGTTTGATGCGATGGGAATAGACAATGTCGTACCTCAGGCTGGGTGAAGGCATAGACACCCTTCTTGCTCAGGTTGGCCGCAACTTGGAGCAAGCCAGCCACCGAAGTGGCCGTCTTGATGCTCTGGAGGTCATCCGAGATGGGCGCGAGGCCCTTGGTCGTCAGCGTCCGCGTGTCGAGGCACGACTTGTAGTACTCCGACACCTTGGGGTAGCCCGCGCCGAGGATCTGGCGAATGACCGCGTCGTTCTTGTCGCCAAGGACGCTGAATGATGTGTCGGTCTTGTCTTGGTCCGCCGGAATTACGGCTTGCTTGTACCACCCACCGCACGCGTACTGGTAAAAGTCGTCGCACGGGTTCGCGTTCGTGTCCATGAGCGCGCGCATGTCGGCGGGGATCTCGTTGACGGTGCCGGCAATGGCGACAGCGGCCAAAGCGCTGGCGGAGGCGATGATCTTGACCATGGGAAGTAAATTGAGTTGTGTTGAATGTGGGCCAAGGTTGCCGTGCACGAAAATCACCAACGCAACCCAATGAACACAACCAACGTCCAGTCCATTCTCCCTCCATCAGGACGTGGAGGGAGAATGGACTGGACGTTGGTTGTATAATCTGAGTACCGTTGTGCATTGCCTGGTCGTTGAACAGGGCTTGCGTTGACAAGCGTCGCGACATGGAGATTGGTCCGTACCGAGTCGCAGCATTTGGCGAAACGAGAAGCGTTGAAAAGCTACACCGACTGGACGCTCGACGCAACACGTTGCGCTTTTGTACGTTGTGATTGGTCATGTCGTTGGTTGTTGTTGAAGTGAGTCTATTTAGATATAATTTACACTGAACTGTTTTTGGGGGTGGACTTTCGATTCAGAGCGTGTTGTGCTAGACGGCAGCAGCAGCGAGGCTTAGCCGTGTTGAAGGCGAGGCGTATGGAGGGCGCAAGCCGGGACGAAGAGATTAGAAGCCAAGCGTCGTGGCACAGGGCGTGCATCATTTAAAGGAGGCACATCGCTTGGGTATTCAGCATCAAGTGGTGGAGATGCAGCTTGGTCAAGAACGGGTGTCACAACGGCGCCTCGGGTGTGATTGGTCATGTCAGTGATCACTGATTATCAGACGTCTGAGAATGTTCCAGAGACCTTGGAAGTCACTAGACCCGATCGGTATTGCGATACTAGCATTGGGACATAAATCAGCTAGATATTCAACGCGAGCCAATACATGATGCTTTGAGCCTTCATAATTCTAGACGCACCTGTCACGAGCACTGGAGGTTAGGGCGCACCGTCGCCAGGTTGGCCTGCATGTTGGCGTGGAGCGAGTGGAAGGCCTCGAGACGCTCGTCCGTTTCGGTCGACGGCGCTTCTTTTTGGCCAACTTGGAGACATTGGCCACCACCGTTGACGCCGATGCACCGTCGGTTTCTCGACGGTGGTTGTTGCCACTGGGTGTGCTCATTGGAGATGGGTGCGTACGGAGCTCGCCAATCTTTAAATGAGCTCCGCTTCGTTGAGCGCCAAAAATAGAATATCGGCGAGAATTCGAACCTACGTGGCATCGTCCCGTTGCACCAACGAACGATCTTATTGCTGAGCGCTCGTAGAGATCCGACTTGCCGGCTACCGACGTCGTCCAAACTTCGACTGGCGAGTGCTGCCGGCGCACCACCTTGGCGTCTTCGCGACCTATTATCAGCAACCAAGCCGAGCTGCTGCGCTTGTCCCACTACGGCAACCCGC
>NW_008246086.1:0-2332 GCF_000281045.1 Saprolegnia diclina VS20 | reverse complement strand
CCATACTCAGTGGAGCGGAAACCAGGGTGCGCCGTGACCAAGTGGTGCTCGACGGCCGCCAGCGTCGCCCACCCGTCCGCCTGCGCCGCCGTTTCTACTGCCGCATGGATTCGCTTGATCCACGTCGTCGGCAGCGTCGGTGGCGTACACCCCATGCACAGCGTTGGTGGTGCCTCGCCTTCCATCTCGCAGCGGTATGCGGCAAACGTCACGGGTCGGTTGCACGTGCTGCAGGCCACGGTCGATGTTGTCGCAGTAATAAGCGCGGTGCACGCATCGCAGTGCACGTCGCACCCGTCATTCGCCTTGAGCTCGGCTACAACGGCAGCGTGCGTCCGAGTGTACGTTGCCCCGCAGAGCCAACAGCTGCAGCGCATCTCATCCTCCGATGGTGCAAGAGGTAGGGGTGCAGCCATTGGGTCCGGTCCATCAAACGGCGGAAGCCCCAGCGCCGTGCAGAGGGCGTTGCACTCGTGCGTCGCAAAGAAGCGCGTCATGCCTTCTTCGCCGAGGTTGCCGCGACCAAAGAGCGTCTTGTCGAGCGCATGGATCTGCGGGTCGGTCCATAGACCGTCGACGCCTTGAAGGTCCACGACCAACGCTTGGCCGAGCGTGTGCTGCCACGTGAAATGGCTAAACGCTTGCGCCGTCGTCGCCGCTTTCTGGGTCCACCCACTGTTGTTGTTGAACTTGCGGTAGTCGCCGTCCATAAACGGCTCAGCCGTGAATGCCGGGAGACCGTCGACCGTGTACCAGCACGCATACAAAAAGTCGGCGCCTGGCGACGTTGCCATGGTAAACGCCGACGCGAGTGCCTTGGCGATCGTCTGCGTCTCGACATCACGGCGAACGTCGTAGCCCGTGGCTTTGGCGCGGCCAAAGTAGAATTTGGCCACGAGCGGCGAGGCCACCGTCGCGTCGACAAGTCCATGAGCTGTGCGCATGCCGCCGCGTGCGAAAGGGACCTTGCAAAGGCGGAGCGTTGTGGCGTGGGTGGCGTGGCGGAGGTCCGGCGCGGACCAGTCCATGGACCCAGGTCCCAAGCACAACGTATGGCGCTCGGCCGACACGGCATCGAGCATACCAATACCATTCCAGTCGAGAGGCAAGATCGTCATTGGTGGCGACCATTCCGGCGTCGGAGGGCGTGGGGGCGCCAGTGGCAATGGCAGTGGCGCCGAGGGCATCGGTGTGGAGGGCGCAAGCGCCGGCGAAAAGACGCTCACGCATTGGCTCGCCAATAGCACAGCGCTGCTGTGGTGCGACACGACAGGGGCAAACTTGATCTCGTCGCCCATGTTGTCGAGTGGCACGACCGAAAACAGCCCCGGGTTGCCGTGCGCCGGCAGCACGCTCTCGTACGCTTGTTCCAGCATCGCCAACATTGTTGCCGTCCATTTGGGCACAATGTCGATAAAGGCAAAGTCGATGCCGCGTGTCGCAAGCTCGCGCATCTGGCCTTGAATGCACGGACTCTCGAGGATCTCAGCGGCATACCGATGGTCGTCGCCAAGGTCATTGTAGAGCTCGCCATGGCACGGCGCGTCGGCGACCAGCACGAGGCACTTGGCGTCGGCCTGCCAGTCCAAGCGCAGCGCCGCGTCGAGACCACCAGGAATGTCTTCAGGTCCGTCGCCGCCGCCAGTGGCTTCCAGCGACGCAATGAAGGCTTCGACGCGCGCGAGCTCGGTCGTGAGCTGCTGGATCTCGAGCCGCAAACTGCCGTCGCAAAAGTCGCGGTACGCCACAAAGCCCACACGCACAGTCGCCTGCGGATGATCGACTTGGATGGTTGCAAGGATCGTCGCCATCTCTCGCTTCGCCACGTCAATCCAGAGGGCCATCGAGTTGGTGCAGTCCATGACGAGCACCAAGTCCAGTCGATTCGCGCGGCTGTACGAGCGCTGGAGGTTGGAGCGCACCGTCGCCAGGTTGGCCTGCATGTTGGCGTGGAGCGAGTGGAAGGCTTCGAGACGCTCGTCCGTTTTGGCCGCGCCACGGCGCTTCTTTTTAGCCGACTTGGAGACATTGGCCACCACCGCCGACGCCGATGCACCGTCGGCTTCTCGACGGTGGTTGTTGCCGCTGGGTGTGCTCATTGGTGATGGGTGTGTACGGAGCTCGCCAATCTCAAAATGAGCTTCGCTTCATTGAGCGCCAAAAATAGAATATCGGCGAGAATTCGAACCTACGTGGCATCGTCCCGTTGCACCAACGATCTCATTGCTGATTGGCTCCGTATACCGGTACAAAGGCCAACGAGCTTTTCGCCGAGCGTTCTCGGATGCTTCGTCTACGAGTGACATTACGTTGGCGGGGTTGCTGTTGGAAG
>NW_008246085.1:788114-789572 GCF_000281045.1 Saprolegnia diclina VS20 | reverse complement strand
ATAGTTTAGACCACCTGGTTCAGGATTTAAACACGTTTTAGTGAATGGACGCGAAACGTAAAACGCGTTTTACACCACTTAAACCTAAGATATTTTAACAAATTTTTACATGACAAGATGCGCCACCAAAAATGCTACCTTTTTATGGGTCGACCATCCGGATATTCCGACCTAAAACTACATCCGGATAGAAACGTTTTCCGGATATAGACAATATTGTACTCGCTTCTATACAACACGGGGAGTCCGAATTCGTTGAGTTTGTGGCTATATTCATCCTAGTTTTAGAGCTAGAGCCGTTTTAAGTCCGTCGATGCACACTTTGTCGTTCAAATATTATCAAACTTTCTTGATCTAGACTAGCCAAGTCGTGGGGAGTCCAAATATGTAGCTCTCTAAGCGTGAATCGTCCTGTAGCAAATTTTAGTATTTTCCGGTCGTTGGAGTGACTCTAGCTGAGTACAAAACCGTCATGGACCATCAAATTGTTTTTTATTCGACGGGCAATTCTTCAGGCTTTCAGATTATGTCGCGCTTGTGTCTGGATTCGCCCTGTGGCAAGAGCTAAGTAGTTTAAACAGGTTTGACCATGTACAATATTGTCATGGAGTATCCTACATTTAATATTCTACTTTGCCTCGTAAATACCTACCCAACGATGTAAGACTTGTGCGTAGACTCGCTCTGTGGCCTGAGATAGCCACTCCTAAGGAGTTTGCCCTCCTCCTACTAGTCCCCGCCATTGTGCGATAGCCATTTCGTTAGCACAGATCAAGACTTCAATTATTTCCTGCAGGACAAACGACAGCTATTCACGTCCTAGTGTAGTGATAGAAACACTATTTGATTGCTCGCATGATTACGCTATTTTGGATGGTGCATAATCATAATGACGATGTGGAGCCACTCTAGCTCAAGCAAATTGAATGACAATTTTCTACATCAATATTGCCCGTACGGACGCCAAACTTCGCAAGATACCTGCTTACACTAGTACAACACGACACAGAAAGTATGGGACACGAACGCCAAGTGCAACATCGTCAAATTCCATGTGTCAAAACTCCAAATTGGATGACAATTTTCTCCATCAATATAGACCGTATGAACGCCAATCTTTAAAAGATACCTTACCACACCTCTGTGATGTATCTTTGAAAGTTTGAGACTCCAACACAGCGAGGAACATCGTCAAATTTGTGTTTTGCATTTCCAAAGAAAATGACAAATATCTCCATCACTAGAAACAATGCTAGGGTCAAACTTCGAAAGATACTTATTCACATCGTCCTTAAACTACACACAAAA
Source organism: Saprolegnia diclina VS20 (assembly GCF_000281045.1). Lineage (NCBI taxonomy): Eukaryota > Oomycota > Saprolegniomycetes > Saprolegniales > Saprolegniaceae > Saprolegnia > Saprolegnia diclina. The sequence continues at coordinate 788,264 of NW_008246085.1, read as the reverse complement.
TTTCGTAGCCTAATTCGATCATGAAATTTGAAAAACATCTATATACCCTCCCACCCTCCCACCCTCCCACTCCTCTTCCTTCACAAAAATACTCTTTTTCAAATTCATAACTTCATTTTCAAACACATTCTTCTCATTCAAATTATCCCC
>NW_008246085.1:786217-786658 GCF_000281045.1 Saprolegnia diclina VS20 | reverse complement strand
CGTGGTGCGTTCCCGATCGCGATTTGATGGCCAACGTCGGTCAAAAACAAAATGGCTCCTACGTCGTACCGTGATAAATTTTGCTTTGTAGCACGGAGCACCAAGCTGCCCCGTCGTGCGCGGCCTTCAGTGCTCGAAACTCGTATCCAAAGTGATGCCGAATTGCACTATTTGCGGCATCGTAACCAGCTTTTACATGGCACATGCCATTTATAAGGACGGAAACACAACAGCATGCTCACTCGCCGTCGGCAAGCTCCGTAAGCGACTTGAGAGTGTACGAGTGCAATTGGATATGCTATTTGAGTTGCGTTTATAGGCAGCTAGGACGCAATGGTTTCTACTCGGCGCCTTCGTCGTCACTGTCGTCTTCGTTGAGCTTGAGCATGAGATTGGAGGGAACACGGCGGGCGTACTCGACGAGGAGCTTGCCTTGCTCGG
>NW_008246085.1:784864-786041 GCF_000281045.1 Saprolegnia diclina VS20 | reverse complement strand
GGGAGATCGTCGCTACAAGTGCAAAAGATGACGCCTACGGCGTGCCAATGCAGTCATTTGCATTTCTAACGTTTAAGAGCGCTTTGTATTTGTGGTCGAGCATTGCACGCGTTGTAGGCCTGCAGCGATGACGAATCGCAGTCTGCTCTACTCTTTAAAGTGTCTTCTATCACTATGCCAACTTCGGGCGATCCTATTTCAAACGTGATATTGTCGGCAAGCGGCGTTGGCGTCCTGGCGTGATGCCGCTAAGATGGCACTACGATCTTAGTCTCGAGAGCGCCGTGCCTCTCAGATGGCACTACGATCTTAGTTTGGCGCGCATCTTGGATCGCGTCTCGCGACCGCTGTACGCCTCGTACGTCGATGCGACCTCGCTTTCCATGCCCTCCAAAGCGTCCTCTACTATTGTGCCAAGGTTTGGTCGTTTCGTTTTCGAACGCAAAGTGGTCGATCGCGCGGCCTGGTGATGCTGCACCGGGTATACAGATAATGTGGCTAATAACACGCAAGTTGTCGCAGCGCGTTCCCGATGCGATTTGATGGCGAGTCAACGTCGGTCAAAATACAAAATGGTTCCTACGCCGTACCGTGATAAAGTTTGCTTTGCTTAGCACGGAGCACCAAGTTGCACCGTCGTGCGCGGCCTACAGCGCTCGAAACTCGTATCCAAAGTGATGCCGAATTGCACTATTTGCGGCATCATGAGGAAATTATATATGGCACATGCCATTTGCAACGAATGAAACATCAGAAGCTCTCTTGCCGTCGCCACTTGAGAGTATACGAGTGCAATTGAATATGCAATTTGAGTTGCGTTTACAGGCAGCTAGAGCGTACTCGACGAGGAGCTTGCCTTGCTCGGCGCTTGCGAGGTACTCCGCGAGGGTCTAGGGGCGCGTCGCAACCTCGAGCACGTACAAGAGCGCGCGCTCGGCACCGATCTTGATATTGATGTTGAGGCTCTTGATGAGCGCAAAAATCGGTGGCCGAGTGGACCCAAGTGCTCGCGCACACGCTTTGCGGCGATTTTGGTCAGGCGCTTGACGACGCGCATCGCTATGCGGTTGACGTCCTTGTTGATGGCATCCGTGAGGCCCACAGCAAGCGCCAAGACAAGCGCCGCGTCGACCTTGACCGCGAGGCCAACTTGACGAGCGAGTTCTCATCGCAAGCG
>NW_008246085.1:783288-784500 GCF_000281045.1 Saprolegnia diclina VS20 | reverse complement strand
CAGCGATAGCTGGGGTCCGCGCGTTAGCGCGGTTGGGCCATATGCCATGCGCGAGCGTAGCGAGTGCATGTGGCATCGATGCGCGCAGCGCTAATCCCGAGCGTAGCGTGTGCACTTGCGATAGTGCATGGCAGCGTGGTAGGATAATGTGCGCGATAGCGCAATGTACGAGTGTAGCGAGTGCATTTGGTATCGATGGGTCCTGCGCGATAGTGCGGGACCTTAATACTGCGCGTGGTGTTAGATCAAAGTGTTAGATCGCCATGTTAGAATCGTATCCGGATGTTACATCCGATATGCAGGTTTCAATTGCAATTCGCGCGCGAAGCACAGAGCAGAGGATCCGCGTATGGTGGGGACGCCAGTCTCGGGAGCTGAGCGCAAGCGCAAGCAGCGGGAGCGCCAAGCTGCACGCGCCCTGGAAGCAGCGACTGTGATCGAGGAGACCAAGGAGCTGAAGCGGAAGATCGCCTCGGGGCAGAGACGACGGCAGCGAACCAAGGGGACTGTGGCGGCGTCTACAGCTGCTCTTTCCGGCGATGCGCGCGCATACAGCGGGCCTTCTATGAGCGATGAAGATATGGAACCGCGTCAGGACAGCAAAGCTGGGCCAGTCGAGCCGAGTAGCTATACCTACCGACGACGTGGACTCTGTACCTTCTGCCATGTAGATCTCCCGGCGATGCTGCAGCAAGCTGTTGCGGCCTCTATGCAACATGCGTCCCACAATGTAGCATCGGACTCGAGTATGCGCTTCTTGCAATGCCCAATCGATACGAATCATATTTTTGTAGTCGAGGCCGCGCGACTACGGCGTCTGAAAAGGAATGAATACGAGCGCAATCGTCGTCAACGGAAGAAGGCGCAGACAGGTACATGCATGCAAGATTATCTACTGACGTACTAATAATGCTGCGCACAAACGCTGTGAATAGATCTTCCCCCGACGACGAAGATCGAGCAATATGCAGTGGAGCAAAATCGCGACGATGCACCAGCCTCGCCGCCGTTCAAGAGAAGGAAAATCGCCAAGCAAGCGGCGAAGAAGCGCAAAAAGGCCAAGAAGCCCCCACGTAGCACGGGCGACGACCAAGACCACTACGCTGCAGATGACCAAGGTCGACACGACGACAGCGGTCTGCGACTATATGATGCGTGTCTATCTTTTAATTGAATAACGACTTTTTTGCGCGAAGCGCGGCACGAGCGCAG
>NW_008246085.1:781630-782906 GCF_000281045.1 Saprolegnia diclina VS20 | reverse complement strand
CTTGCTACCCGTGGCACGAGGTGCGCGAAGTGGCTCTGGCCCTTGGCGAGCATACCACGGGCTTTGGACAAAACAGTGCGGCACTCAGGAATCGAGCGAGCAGCAGCGTCTGCCGGCAGATGGTGACGAGGTACAGCGTGAGGTCCTTGGCGTCGTTGACCATCGAGCACATGTTGTCGAAAATAAGTGCAGCCTTCTTCGTCTCCGAGATGCGGTCTGTCAAGCCGTGCAAAAGCATGTACATCACAAGCGCAAACAATGGCGCTTTGATCAAGTGCACAAACTTCATCGACTGTAGCGCTTGCATATCGTCCGTCGTCTTGCGGTTCGGGTCTTGCATGTTGGTGATACAAACCGAGAGAAAAAGCTCATGACGTGGTCGCGCGAGAGGATCTCTGTCGTGGCGCATGCTCCATGCACGCGCCGAGGTGCGCCAGCATGCCTCTGTCAGCCTCCATGTCATTGTGGCGGCACATGACCGGTGCGCCAAACGCATCGCACTTGGCCATGAGCGTCGACGCAATCGTGTCGGGAAACTGCTGCATGCCGTTAGCCAGCGCCGCAGCGGGCGCGTCCGAAAGCGGCGAGATGCGGCTCGTTCTCGGCGCCATTTTCAAAGCGAGCGACAAAAATCGTCGAGAGCATCGGCCAATGTCGCCTTACGGCCCTTACCTTCGTCGTCACATGGCGCTTTGCGTATGGCCTTTCGGCCCGCTTGGCGAGCCTGTACGAGCGTCGAGAGCAAGCCGAGGTCACCGACGATCGAACGACAAGGGCGCACCGGAGCAGAGCTGCGCAAGACAACGTCGGCGCGAGGTTGGCCGTCACCCGCGATCGCTTCCTTGTACTCGATCGGCGCAGGCGTGACCGCGAGCATGCTCTTGCGCAACAAGCGCTGCCGAAGCGCCTCGAGCTCTTGCTTGTCGTTCTCGACCTTCTTGGTTGTCGCGCTCGGGTCGGCGGCTCACTTCCGCGCGAGATTTTCACAAACCTGCGCCTCCACATGGTCTTCTACGTCTTGGTGTACAGAGCGTCGTCCGCGCGCAGTCAATGTCGGCGTCGCCGCTTTAAACGTTGGTAATTGTTGGTGTCTCGAGCGTCGTGGCCACGTGCGACTGAATGCTGTTGCTCAAGAGGAGCGCTTCGCGAAGCGTCACAATAGCACACTGCGCGCCCAAGATGCGATGCGGCGTGAAGCTTGGCCTGTACGCATCCGTGAGACCCGGCGCCGCGTGAAATGGTCGTCGACGTGGTCGCGCACAATCTCATCATCTTT
>NW_008246085.1:780915-781530 GCF_000281045.1 Saprolegnia diclina VS20 | reverse complement strand
TGGAGAGAGGCTGAACGTGCTGATTTGCGGAGGCGGTCCATATCGCAATGCAGCACTGCACCCAAGACGGACACGATCGCTTGGACGTTTGTCAAGGCCGTTGGCGTCGTGAGCAGGCGCGGTGCGAGGTACGGGGGCACCTCGCACGATGTGACCTTGAGCACTCTTGGGCGAGGTCGTTTACCCACGTGATGCGCTTGAGGAGGCGCGGGATGAGTTCGTCGATCGAGCGGTAGCCCATAGTCTTGTGGATGACATCAAACGCATCACGAGCCGCGTGGCGGACCTCGGGCAGTGCGTCGTAAAGAGCGTCTTCGAGCGCCACGACAAGCCTCTCCACGAAACCTTCGAGCTGCTTTTTGGGCGAGAACTGGATGACCTCGGCAAGACCCAAGCAGTAGCCCTAACGCATGCCGGCGGAGTTGATCGAGTCGAGGCCCGCGCGCAGGATCGGGCCGACCTCGGGCATAACGTAGTACACCAAGTCGCCAAGGAGCGAGATCGACGACTGACGAATGCGCCAGTTGTCGTAGAAAATACCATGAGGTTGCTCAAGCGCAGCGCTTCGCTCGTGTCGTCTCCACCAAACTCGAGACGCGTCGCAATAGCACACTG
>NW_008246085.1:779902-780815 GCF_000281045.1 Saprolegnia diclina VS20 | reverse complement strand
GGCGCCTTCGATGCGGCGACGCGAGGTCGACACGAACCGATCCTTGAGGCGTGTCGACTAGCTCACAATGGTATCCTTGCGCGCGCCGTGCACGTCAAGCGGGTGGTGCGAGCACGAGAAGGCGCGGAAAAAGCGCAAAAATCTCGAGCTCATGTGTCATGGGCAAACACGGAACCTAGTCAATCTGTGAGACCCGAGTAGCGCTAAAGACGTGTGCTACCTTGTGCCAAACGCGAGCGAGCGCAGCGCCGACGCCTTGGAGAACAAGGTAAGTGCCAAGCACGACGAGGACCATCGGCGCACGGCCACGGTAGGTGGAGGGCTAAAAGCTCCACTCGATTGAAATCGAGTAGGGATCGCATCTGACGCGCCGCCGAGCGAGAGATTCGCGGCGGGCGACAGGTCGCTGCGCGCCAGCGGTCTCAATGCTGGCTGTCGTGTGTGAGCCGTAGGACGTCAAGCGTGAGGCGCTCGAGATGAGCGCCATTTGGTTCTGCACCGCGAGATGACGAGGACACTCCGAACGCGACCCCGCGCGCGCAGCGCCCAATGCTGCGCCGGCGTTTCTCGTCTCGTCGCGGCGCCCATTTTGAAATGTATTCCCTTCCTATTGGTGTCCGGCTATTTATCCGGATGCCTTGAAACGACGCCACGAGCTCGACACGGTCGAGTCCATCGTCCGCACTCCTCGCACAAACGCTCGAGGCCATCGTCACTCCTCGCACAAACGCTCGAGGTTGTCGCTGTCAACGTATGCCTCGGCGCGTCGACGGCTGCGACGCTGCTCAACACGATGCTAATACCATCAATCGAGCGTGGTGATCATCGATCCCCCGACGACGCAGACCCAATCTCGCATGCTGCATGAAGACGCTGCGATCTTTGCGTACCAGGCAAGCCAACATCCTGTACT
>NW_008246085.1:778399-779802 GCF_000281045.1 Saprolegnia diclina VS20 | reverse complement strand
GTGATCATCGATCCCCCGACGACGCAGACCCAATCTCGCATGCTGCATGAAGACGCTGCGATCTTTGCGTACCAGGCAAGCCAACATCCTGTACTACAGGGATGCGTGGCGAAAGAAGGACCTCGGTCACACAAGTTTCACCGTCCACAGTCGACGCGACGCCCGCTTGCGACGGCCCTACCATGCGACGCGGTGCGGCCGAGGCCCTGAAGCCCAAATTGCGGAATGAGCAGTGCTCAAAGCTTCTACAATTCTCTCATAAAAGCACTGCGTTTCGCATTTGTCGTGCTCGCTTTTACACTTGTTTTTGCACGACTGAACGTTTGCGCCGAAATGGGACATTCTCCGAGTGCCACGTCATATAAATCGATTGTTTTTTGCGACCTCTGACATACGAGGACGCATTAATACCATCGCACGCGTTGTGATACTAGATCACTGCGAGTGCAAAAGCCAGAGCATTGTGAGCTACAAGCCTTTCCAAACGCTCCACAGAATGTGCTGGACGTCGAAACTCCATGAATGTTGCTAGGAATCGCAATCTTGATCCACTGGAAGGGGAGATCGTCGCTACAAGTGCAGACGACACCTACGGCGTGCAAATGCAGTCGTTTGCATTTTTAACGTTTTAAGAGCGCTTTGTATTTGTGGTCGAGCATTGCGCGCGTTTTAGGCCTGCGACGACGACATATCGCAGTCTGCTCTGCTCTCCAAAGTTTCTTCTATCACTGTGCCAACTTTGGGCGATTCCATTCCAAACGTGATGCTGCCGGCAAGCGGCGTCGGCGTCCTGGCGTGATGCCGCTAAGATGGCACTACGATCTTAGTTTGGAGTGCGTTGTGCCTCTCAGATGGCACTACGATCTTAGTTTGGCGCGCATCTTGGATCGCGTCTCGCTATCGCTGTACGCCTCGTACGTCGATGCGACCTCGCTTTCCGTGCCCTCCATAGCGTTCTTTACCACTGTGCCAATGTTTGGCCATTTCGTTTTCGAACGTAAAGCGGTCGACCGCGTGGCCTGAGCTCGCGGATGCTGCACCGGATATCCGGATAATGTGGCTAATAACACGCAAGCTGTCGCGATTTGATGGCAAACCTCGGTAAAAATACAAAATGGCTCATACGTGGTAGAGTGATGAAGTTTGCCTTGTATAGCACGGAGCACCAAGTTGCACCGTCGTGCGTGACCTACAGCGCTCGAAACTCGTGTCCAAAGTGATGCCGAATTGCACTATTTGCGGCATTATGACGAGCTTGTACATGGCACATGCCATTTTCAAGAAAGGACACGATGACACAATCGCAGCCATGAAGGAGTCCTTTGACGCTCTCAAACTGGGCGACTTTTGCAGGGCGGTTTGAAGTACTTTCAACTGCAATGCGCGCTCTCGATACGAATTGC
>NW_008246085.1:772780-778299 GCF_000281045.1 Saprolegnia diclina VS20 | reverse complement strand
AGCCCCCACGTAGCACGGGCGACGACCAAGACCACTACGCTGCAGATGACCAAGGTCGACACGACGACAGCGGTCTGCGACTATATGATGCGTGTTTGCGTGTGCATTTGCATGCAGCAAGCGCTCACATATTTCTGCTCGTGTACAGCATCGGATAACGAGTATCTTGCTGGACAAAAGAGTATCCGTACGCGCGCCTCTAAATTCTATTTGTGGTCTCACCAAGTGATCGAACGCAGCCGCCACCGGCAGCTTGGCAGTCGATCGACATGCGCAGGCCATGGAAGCGTTTTGTAACGAGCTCGCCCGGTTGTCGCTCGACAGCCCAGACGCCGACGAGTGGATCGCCGATGGGCCGCTGCTACCCGGCGAGGGTCCCGTGTGCCGCGGCGACGTTCTTGGCTACATTGCCAAAGATTACGATTGGCCGGGCGCGCCGTCGGACCACTCGGATGCGCCAACACAACAGTCGCGTGACGGCAGCAGCAGTGACAGCGACGGCAGCAGCAGCGACAGTGTGGCAACTTCTTTTGAGGTCGTGGTGACGCGCCCTCGCCGCCAATGCGCCACTTACGCCCAGCCGACGCGGCCAAAGAAGCGTAAGAAGAAGGCCAAGAAGAAGGCCAAGCGCAAGAACAAGCGACACCTCAAGCACAAGCAAGCGCGCGTCAAGATTGGCGACTTCCTCGATGATGCCTTTGCGACGCACAAGCTCGACAAGTGCAGCGTGGTGTGTCCTTTTTGCAACGCCTTTCTCTGGACGTACGAGGTCGATGGTGGCCGGCACAGCCCGTGCTGCAACAACGGCGCGATTTTCATTCCCGACGAGGTGCTGCCCGACACGCACGAGTTTCGGCAATGGCTGGCGCTGTGGAAGAATCCAATGTTCATCAAGTTTGTGCGCCGGTTCAATGCAGCGTTCCAATTCACGTCGCTCGCGACCAATCAGATTCATCTCCCAGGACGCGCGCCTCAGTCGTTTACGATTCAAGGAGCGCTGTACCATCGACTTGGCGGTCTCGAGGCACGCACGTCGCCTCTCTTTGCCCAAGTGTACGTCATTGGCGATGCCGTCGAGCAACTCCGCGTGCGCTCGGGGATGCAGGTCGTCGAAACTCTCCCCAACAACATTGTCGCGTTTCTTCAAGACCAAATCCTGCTTCCGCACAACCCGTTTGCCAAGCTTTTTGAGCACGCCAAGGACATTACCCGCGATGCCTCGGCCGAGATCGTCCTCAAGTCCGTGCCGGGTCGAACGCACAACACGCCCACGTGCAACGAAATTGCGGTGCTCATCGAGAACGCACCGGATGGTCAGCGCCAGCGCAGCATTCGTCTTCGATACCGCAACTCGGACACAACTGCGGACAGCGCCGGCCAAGAAGGCGACCACGGCGTCGAAAGCGGCAGCCAAGGCGACCACGGCCAGGGAGTCGATCAAGCCGTTGACAGCGATGGTGCCCAAGGCGTCCAAGACGGTATCAACGAAGGCGAGCAAGACGACGCAGGGCTTGGCACGCCGGTGCCTGTCAATCGCAACCGTGGAGACGTGCTCGTGCATGGACCGACGCGCGGCGCGTACTTCAAGACCATTTCCGAGTTTCATTGCTCGTACGACGCGCTTCACTACCCGATCCTCTTTCCGACGGGGCGCACGGGCTGGCACTTTCAAATGGAGTCGCGAGCTGGCAACAAGATCACGCTCAATGCGTGGATCAAGTACATGCTGTACCAGCGCAAGGACAACTTCTCGCCTCTGCACGCTGCAGGACGCCTCTTCCAAGAGTGGTGTGTCGACCAGTATGCCAAGCTCAACCAAAACCGGCTGCGCTTCATTGCCCACAACCAAGGCACGATCCGCCAAGAGTCGTACCAGGAGTACGCCGACGCAGTTGCCCGGCGCCGTGGCCTCCACACGATCGGCATCAAGACGATCTTGCCCGCATCGTTCCACGGCAGTCCTCGTGACATGCAGCGGCGGTACCAAGACGCCATGGCCATTGTGCGCAAGTTTGGCAAGCCGGATCTCTTTATCACTTTTACGTGCAACCCAGCATGGCCCGAGATCACGGAAATGCTGGCCGACCAGCAAAACGAGATGGGCTTCAAGCGCAAGGCCGAAGATCGCATGGACATCGTCGTGCGAGTCTTTCGGCAAAAACTTGCTGCGTTTGAAGACGCCATTTACGACCGACACGTTCTTGGCAAGGTCACCGCCTTTGTCAGAGTTGTCGAGTTCCAAAAGCGCGGTCTGCCCCACGCCCACATGCTTATCATATTGGACGAAGATGACAAGCTTAAGACCGCCGAGCAGGTCAACAGCGTCGTATGCGCCGAGATGCCCGACCGCAGCACCAACCCGTTGCTGCACGCGTTGGTCAAGAAGCATATGATCCACACGTGCACGAGCGACCGGTGCCTCAAGGACGGCAAGTGCGACAAAAAGTTCCCGCGCGCTTTCTGTGACGAGACGACGGTCGAGACCAACGGCGGGTTTCCAATGTATCGGCGACGTTCCAGCGATGAGCTCAACGCGCGTGTCGTGCCGTACAATCCCGCGCTCACTACGCTCTTCAATTGCCACATCAATGTCGAAGTGTGCTCGACGATCGCATCCGTCAAGTACATCTACAAGTACATCTTCAAGGGTCAAGACCGCGCCAACTACGCCGTCGCGACCGAGATTGACGAAATCAAGGACTACATCGAAGCGCGCTACGTCTCGACGTGTGAGGCCGTCTACCGCATTTTCAACTACGAGCTCTTTCGAACGTCGCACTCGGTGACCCACTTGCCGATCCATCTCGAGGACCAGCAGCGCGTTCAGTTCAGTGCCACCGAGACGACCGAAGATGCCGAGGCGCGTCTCCAAGAAGGTGTGGACACACGCCTCACGGCGTTCTTTGACGCCGTGGACATGGACGCCATTGGCTTGCACGGCAAGCGGGCACGCGACTGTCTGTACGCAGAGATGCCAGAGTACTTTTCATGGGACAAATGGTGGAAGCCTCGCCAGCGGCGCCGAAAAGCTCTGGGCCGCATGTACTCGGTGTCACCACGGGCTAACGAACGCTTCTACATGCGCTTGGTGCTCTGCCACCGCCGCGGTCCATCCTCATTTGCTGACTTGCGGACGCACAACGGCATCACGTACGAAACGTACCAAGGCGTTGCCGATGCCATGGGTCTCGTGGCAAACGACGGGGAGTGGGTCGACTGCCTCGACCAGGCCAAGGAATGGCAAACGGGCGCTGCGCTGCGGTCTCTCTTTGCGACAGTCTTATTTGTCGGCCAGCCCAAGAACATTGCAACGCTCTGGGCGCGATTCCGGCCCTACCTCATTGACGACCTTCCGTCGACGACACCCGAAGAAGAAGAAGAGAGCACGGCGTGGGCTCTTCTTCACATTGACGATCTCTTGCGCTCCAACGGCGACATGTGCTCGCTCCGGACATTCCGTGACATGCCGCAGCTTGCCACGTATGCAGCCGTGCTCGAGCGCCTCAATGCAGTGCCGAGCCCCAACCGACTGCTTGCAATTGAGCGTGGCTACGATCCCGCTGCACTCGATCGCGTCCTCCAAGGTCATGCAGCCATGACGGACGAGCAGCGCGCCGTCTTTGACACGGTCATGACCAACGTCGAACAAAACCGCGAGCGCGACTCTAAGCACGCCTTCTACATTGAGGGCGAAGGTGGCTCGGGCAAAAGCTACGTCGCCAACTTGCTTTTGGCCCAAGCCCGTTCCAACGGCCATGTTGCGCTTGCCGTTGCATCGTCGGGGCTTGCGTCCTTACTTCTCATGGGCGGCACGACAGCGCATTACCGCTTCAAGATTCCTGTCGACCTCAGCCCCGAGAAGCGCTGCAGCGTCGCAATTCAGTCGGAGCTTGCGGCGCTGCTCCGTGAGGCCAAGCTCATTGTCTGGGACGAGTGCTCTATGATCCACAAGCAAGCGATCCAGGCGGTCAGCGATATGCTGTGCGACATCTCTTTCGATCCGACGACCAAGGAGCTGCCGTTCGACGGCAAGACCGTCGTGTTTCTCGGTGACTTCAAGCAGACACTTCCCGTTGTTCGCGACGGCACGCGCAGCGACATCGTCCGAGCCTGTCTTCGGCGCAGCGCTATGTGGCGCGACGTCGAAGTGTTGACGCTTACGCGCAATATGCGGCTTTACTTGGGCGTCGACGCCGACGCTGCAGCAGTCGATCCGGCCGAGTACGCCGACTTTATCTTGAAGATTGGCCACGGGACGTATGGCACGGACGACAACGGCGGCTTTGGTGAAGACTACATCAAGCTCCCAGATGACATGGTTCTTGACGTCATTGGGGCCACGCCCGAGGTTGGGCTCATCGACCATTTCTACGGTGATCTTGGCAACACGTCGATCGAAACCCTACCGTCGTACCTCGGTGAGCGCGCCATTTTGGCACCAAAAAACGATGTGACCAACAAGATCAATGCCATGGTGCTCGACCGCATGCCCGGCGAGTTGACGTCCTACATTTCGGGCGACAGCGTCGAAGAAGAAGCTTGCGACTCGGACGCTGCGGGTGTCACGTGGACGACCGAGTTTCTCAACACGGTGAGCCTCGCCAACTTTCCGGAGCACAAGCTCGATCTCAAGATTGGCGCCCCGATCATGCTTCTCCGCAACATTTGTCCTCGAGAGGGTCTCTGCAACGGGACGCGCCTCATCGTCGAAGGCCTCCAAACACGCTGCATCAAGGCACGGATCTTGACGGGGTCCCACGCTGGGGCCATGGCGTTCATTCCACGCATGACCATGGTCAGCGATACCAAGGACAGTCGACTGCCATTTGTGCTGTGCCGGCGCCAATTTCCTGTGCGACTCGCCTATGCCATGACGATCAACAAGGCCCAAGGACAGACTGTGCCTCATGTCGGCGTGTACCTGCCGGAACCCGTATTTGCCCACGGCCAGCTCTACGTCGCACTCTCGCGCGTCAAGGCCAAGGCAAACATCAAGATTTTGGCGCTCGACGCCATCTCCAACGTCAACGGCAGCACGTACACGAAGAACGTCGTGTACCGCGAAGTGTTTGCCGACGAGACCGACCACGAAGACATATCCGACGACGACCTTGGTGGCGACAACGGCGACGGCATAGATCGTAGCGACGCCATTTTATGATTGTTTGCGCTTCCAACTCTTTCCAGACTTTCTTTTCTGCACAGTCCAAAAATATACACACGACACGCACGAGCCGCTAGATTGTACGCTGCCCCAACGCCAAACCGAAACCAAAAAGCAAAACTACACTTCCCATGCAACACAGATAAACCGCTAGATAGCCCACTGGCCCTAAGCCCCGCATAAACCAAAAAGCTTGACTACACCCTACCTGAAAAACACGAGGTTAACCCTAGTCTATCTATTAATTGAATAACGACTTTTTTGCGCGAAGCGCGGCACGAGCGCAGCGAGGGCACCCGGCGGTAGCCGGGCCCGTGCGATAGCACGGTAGGGCAAAATGAAGTCTCAACATGGT
>NW_008246085.1:758631-772680 GCF_000281045.1 Saprolegnia diclina VS20 | reverse complement strand
CATGAAGGAGTCCTTTGACGCTCTCAAACTGGGCGACTTTTGCAGGGCGGTTTGAAGTACTTTCAACTGCAATGCGCGCTCTCGATACGAATTGCCCGCGATTTGCAGTCAATGGCGCGAAGTTTACCCGAGGAGCCGGCGTACCAAGCAGATGTGCCGCTCTGCAAATCTAAAAGTACATGCAATGGCGTCGCTGCGTCCGAGGTGGGGCGATTTCGGACCTTTCGATACGCGCAGTCGTCTTGCACCTCGTGGTCGACAGCGTCGGGTGCGCGACCGCGCTCGAGGCCACTCGTTTGGCCGGCACGATTGGTTTGTTCTTGTTGGTCTTGCCTTCGGAGCACATTGGCGGTGACGCAAAGTTCGAGCACGTTCGTGCACCGACCATCTCGCAAACGCCAGGCCAGGAGAGATGCCCATGGTAACGATGCTGCTTGGCACGTCAGTTACGTCGGCGCCGATTACAGCGGCCGACGCAGTGCCCTCGTTTACAACCTTGTGGCCAACGTTGTTCCCGTGGCTCGGCCGACACACAAAGCCGTGGAAAAGTTCCTGCCAGCTCACCTCGGACGGGACCAGTTTTTGTTCAGATGGTTTATTACCGGGATAACCTCAAGGTGTTGTCTTACGTGGCACAAATAATTTAGTGGGGGACCCATCATCAGCAGTTCAATCTGCTGATAATGAGTCCCCCACTAAATTATTTGTGCCACGTAATGCCAAATTTCTAATCTGATATTTTACTATGTACCACTGTACAGTCCGTGTGGCGCAATGGATAGCGCATCTGACTTCTAATCAGGGGGTTGTGGGTTCGAGTCCCATCATGGACGAATTTTTGCCATTTCTTCGACGGGTTCATTGCATTGACTGTTAGTCTTATCCAGGGCAATTAACAAAACAACATGGTCTTCCTTTTCCAGGCCGTGTGTATATTGCATGCGTGATGCTCTCGCCAACACGATTGCATCGATTTGATGAAGTCGGTTCGAAGCTATACCTTTCCCCAAACTCTTCTGCGTTGGTTTGCATGCAGCAAGCCACAGCTGATAAACAGCATGCACATCGATTATTTGCCTCACTGTTAGCTGTAATTATCACAGAGGTCGTGAACTAGGACGTGTCGGTTGGCATCAATGTCGATCAAATATTGCTGAGGGCGCAGGTGGGCGCGGGCACGAGCAACGTGCAGAAAACACGTGTCCAAGTGACGCTTGGCGCTGCCGGGGAAATGCAAAAAGACCGGCGTCACGTTGTTATACGTAAACGCCGACCCGACGTTGCCGGCGAGGTACTCTGGCGCGCACCCGCGGGGCAGAGAGAAATGTGCAAAGTCGTCGTCACCGACGTTGTACGAGAGAACAAAGAAGATCTCGGCGCTCGTGTCCACGAGCGCGTTCACCTCGGGGAACCGCACGTACGCCAGCTGAAACAAGATCTGGTCGCCTTCAAAGAGAAACGACGCACTCGGGTTGGCGCTGTACTCGTCTTCTTGCTCGCGCCGGATCTGGTGCACGCCACGAAGGAAGGCTCGGATGCTAGCGACGTCGCCCAGAATGCCTCCAGAGCCGAGGCTCCAGTTCGGACCCGCTGTCGCCGTGGACGTCATGGTCTTGGCAGCAACGGCGTAGCACATGTCGTGGCCGCTCGCGTAGCGCAGCGTTTGGCTGCGCTCCAAGCGAATCGGCCAGCGCTTGCTGCGGAGCTTGTCGCCGTACGGGTTTGCGATCCCGAACGAGTCGCCGCACGATGGCTCGCCGTTGAAGATGACGCCGCGCTGGCCGCGCGTCTGCTTGAGAAAGATGCTCGTGAGCGTCGCCGTGTCACCATTGACGACGACGTCCCATGCGTCGGTGAAGAGCACGAGGTCGTCGTCGCACAGATCGGGGTGGTGCTCAAAGTAGTGGTGGAGCCAATGCAGCTTCTTTTGCTGGCCGATCCGATTGTCCTTGCCGCGATTGGCTTGGCACGGCGGGCCGCAAGACGTACCGTCGAAGAACGTGTCGCTGTAGTTCCACCCGAGCACGCCGAGCACCAAGCCTTGGCTATACACGGAGGCCGCCAGTGGGCAGATCGCTGTGCGCGTGGGGTCGTCCGCCAGCGTGACGATGTGGACTTTCCCGATGCTAAATGGTGGAGGGTCTGGCGTGCTCGACGTCGTCACGGGCCTGGCTTCGAGCCGTGACGTCAAGGAGGCACCGCGCTGCACGAGAAGGGTCTGGAGCATCAAGAAGCCCGCGGTCGTGACCACAAGCGCGGCCAACGTCACCCGAGTCTTCCACATCCCGGCATCAATTGCAAGGTGAAACTGTTCAGCATTCCCAGAAACGTACCGTCTGGCGAGGGTGGACTGATCGGCGGACAAAGCGCACCAAATAGGGGATTTTGACCACGTGCGACTCTCCAACCTTGGAGGCCGCCCACAATTTTGTCACAGGACCAACTCCGACGCATTCGGAAAGATTGAGACACCCTGTTCGCCAACGAAACACGCATGCACGGAAGAATTTGAGATTTTCAGACAAACGTGGGGCAAACGTCGGCCACGGGCACCCGTCGGTTGCGGTCGACGTCAATCATGTACTGGCCGACGCCGCGGGATTCTCTGTAGTGCGACGTCGGTGCCGCGCAGGACCAAAACACCTCCTTGTAGTCGCCGGGGAAGTGGAAGAAGACGGGTGCGACCCGATTCCACGCGTACACCGACGCGCGACCGCGCGCCATGTAGTTGCGCGTGCAGCCTCTTGCGGGCGAAAACTCGTCAAAGTCGCCGTCGGCCACGAGGCGCGAGATGACGAAGAAGATCTCGCCGCTCGCATCGACCTTGGTGTTGATCTCGGGCGACTGGAGGTACGCAAGCTGGAATAAGATCTGGTCGCCTTGAAAGAGAAAGGCGTGCTGCGGGTCCTTCTCGAACAGCACTTCTTGCTCGCGTCGGATCTCGTGGACCTTGCGGAGGAAGTTGCGAATGCTACGAACGTCGCCGAGGATGCCGCCCGACCCGAGGCTCCAGTTTGGTCCGGGAATGTGCGCCGATGATAGCGTCTTGGCCGCCATCGCGTTGCAGACATTGTCGCCGCGAATCATACGCGGGTTCTGGTCTCTCTCGAGCTGCACGCGCCAGCTGCGGCGGCGCAGCTTCTCGCCGTACTCGGTCGGGAGCGTAAACGAGTCGCCGCACGCTGGTTCGCCGTTAAAGATGACGCCGCGCTTGTGGTTTGTGTGGCGCAGAAAAAGGTCCGTGAGCGTCGTCGTGTCGCCGTTCACAATGACGTCCCACGCATCCGTGAAGAGCACGAGGTCGTCGTCGTGCAGGTCGGGCTTGAGCTCGAAGTAATGCAGCAGCCAGTGCAGCTTCTTTTCTTGGCCAAACCGCAACATATCTGTGCCTTCGGGTGGCGTCTTGCAACGGGCGCCGCACGACGCGCCGTCAAAGAATGTGTCACTGTGGTCCCAGCCCAAGACTTCGAGGACGTTGCCTTGCTGGTAGATAGAAGCAGCGAGATGGCAAATGTTGGGACGAACGTCGTCCGCGAGCGTGAGGAACCGAATGCTTCGTGGAGCAAAGACGCCGTCTGATGAGGCGTTGGTGACGTTGGGCGTGGCTCGGGCGCCGATCGCGAGGTTGGCCTTGGCGCCGTGCCACGTCATCATCGAAGTGTCCTCGCGCGGCGCATCCGTCGATGAGCTCACGAGGTTCCAGTTCATGACCATGACCAAGCACGTGCAGACGACGAGGACCGCGAGCACGAACTTGGCGGCGTGCTGGACGTCGCCCATGGGGCCAGCTGTGCACTGTGATTGGTGGCTTTTAAATTCAAACTTCGATAATCTCGAAGTTCGAAGATAAGCTATTTTCAGAGCGTCTAAAAATAGCCTCCGGATACGAGAATGTGGAGGGCGACTTGCGGGCAGTTGTGAAACCCAAGGCCGAGGCAAACATGTCGGACCCATTCGCGACCCTCGACACGGGCGCGCCGCAGTACAGCTACGGCACGGCGCCCCACCACGGTGGCATGAAGCAGCAGCAGCCGATGGGCCAATTCCAGACCGGCGCCATGGGCGGACCCTCGGCGATCCAGACCAGCGGACCGGCGCGGACGCAGCCCTTTATGACGGCCCAGGCGCACTCGACCAACCCCTTCATGGACGCCGGGCCATCGAACGTCTTTCCGCAGCCTGCATATAATGCGCCACCGCAGAGCTACAACCCGCCGCCGCAGAACTACAATGCGCCACCGCAAAACTACAACATGCCGCAGCCCGCCACGTACAACACGCAGCCCGGCATGTACCAGCAACAACAGTTCGCGCCGCCAGCGTACCCGGCGCAGGCCAACCCATTTGCAAACAACCCGTTTGGGGCGCAGCCGCCGCCGCGTCCGTTGTCGGTGAATCCGTCGGCGCCGCCGCTGTCGCTCAAGACGAACGACCCGACGATCGTGGACTTTGATCCGTTTAGCCCCAAGGACTCGACGCCGCGTCTGCCCTTCGACTTTGCTACGTCGCCGTCCGCAGCCCTTGCCGAGCGAACCGCCTCGCCACGGGTGACGCAAGAGGCGGCGCGCAAGGCGCTCGACCCGAACGCGTTCACGCCCGTGACACGTCGCCACTCGGTCAAAGACATTCTGGACGTCGAGAAAATGAGCATGGACGCGCAGCGGGCCGCGGACGACAACGGCTTTACGATGGCCCAGACGTCCGAGATCCTCGCGCAGAACGGTTTCTCCAACGTTGACGACGACGCGTTCAACCCACGGAGCCTCTCGCGCCGGTCGAGCTCGTCGTCCATGAACGAGCGAAGCGCACGGTACCGCACCTTGTTGTAAGTGTGTCATCTGACGTGGCACAGGCCGCTGCCGCAAGACCTGCCTGCGCAAATGGAGCCGGATGAGTACGAGGTCATCTTTGAGTTTGGCTCCAAGCTCGGCGTGCTCATGGAACGCGTGGACACGTACTCGAAGGATACCCGCCAGAAGCGCGAGCTCGCAGTTGTCAAGTACGCCGTCAAATGTGCTGGAACATGCTGACCCGTCTGCAGGCTCGTTGTCGAAGGCGGCGCCGCAGACCGCATCGGCGTCAAGGTTGGCAGCATCATCCGAGGCATCAACGACCGCGACTTGATGTACGAGAGCTACAACACGGTGCTGGACCTGATCAAGACGGCGCCGCGGCCAATGACGATCCGCCTCAAAGACCGCAGCGAGACCAAAGAGGTGACGCAGGGCGCCGTCCTCACGCGCATCTCCAGTACACTTTCTAGTCGATGCGTGGGCTCATGGTTGCGGTAGACGGCACCTTTAGCGTCGGCAACCTCACGTCCGGCAACGCCAAGTGGGACAGCAAGTACTTTGCATTTGGTGGGGCCAAGATGGACGTCCTCCAGCTCTTCGTCTCGCGCGCTGCGTACCACGAGGTTGCTTCGAGTCGGGATTTCGTAGTGCTAAGGTGTCTGCTTAGTGCGTCATTGCGCTGTACGAGAAGCGGCACGTCTCGACGCCGATCCAGTCGTTCCGGCTCTGCCGCGACCACAAGCTGTCGCCGATCAAGAGCAAGATCTACAAGGGCTACGGCAACTTGCACTACTTTTCGCTCACGGTGCCGTCGCTGCGCTTCATCGCGGCCAAGTTTGCGAGCGAGAACTACGAGACGATCAAGACCATGTGGCAGCTCGCGTTCGAAGCCATCGAAAAGAAGAAGCGCATGGGCTACTAATGTATGTTTACTGCTTGGAGCGGACGTTGAGGTACAAATGCACGGGGCAGCCGAGGAGCTTCTGGATGTCGAGGCGCGCCGACGTGCCGATCGACCGGAGCGTGTCGCCTTGCTTGCCGATGAGAATGCGCTTGTGGCGGTCCGACGGCACGATCAGATCCTGGTCGATGCGAATGCTCTTGTCGCTGAACGGCGTCCAGCCGCGGTTCTCCTGCTCAATCTACCGCGGCGTTTTGAGATGGAGTTGTTGCACTACGTTGGTACCTGGTACGGCAGCTCTTGGTTGAAGCGGCGGTAGATCTTTTCGCGAATGATCTCGGTGACCAAGTCCAAGTCGGAGCGGTCCGACTTGATGCTCGAGTGGTACAGCCACGGCCGGTCCACGGCCAGCGAGAGCAGTTCCGAGCGCAGCTTCTTGACGCCCGACTCTTTGAGCGCCGAAACCTTGAACGTCTTGTCAAAGAGGTACGTCTTCGGGTCGAGTGTCAGCGGCGTGACGCTCGGCAGCAGATCGTCTTCGTCAAAGTCCTCGCTCTCGTACTCTTCCAAGTCTTCTTCGCTCGCGAAGAACGACTCGGCGTCAAAGTCCGGGTCGTCGTCTTCGCCATCTTCGTCGTCATCAAACTCGGAGAAATCCGGCTCCGGCTTGTAGTGCTCTTCGAACGCTGCGTCAATCATCTCGCTGAGCACCTGGACACGCTTGGTGACGTGCGCCTTCTCGGCCGGTCCGACCAAATCCATCTGCGACACTCGAGTTTTCTGTTTCGGGGCAGCGACAAAGTACCTTGTTGAGGACGAGCGCGATCGGCGCCGACACTTGCGCCGACGAGATCGCAATGTCTAGCGCATGATGAGCACAAGGGACGAGGCGGCGGATACATACTCTTGAGGGCTTCGAGCGCTTCGTCGTCGAGGCGCTTGACCGCGTCGACAACGAGGAGCGAGAGATCGACCGACGACATGGTCTCGGACGCCGTGACGGCCAATGACCGCACGTACTTGTGGTTGTCCCTACCAGAAATCAGAACTAAGCGGTGTCGGAGCGAAGGTACTTTTGGTTCACGAGGCCCGGCGTGTCGAAGAACGTGATTTGCACGTCGTCCTGCGTGAGGATGCCGAGGACGCGGTCGCGCGTTGTGTTGTACTTGGCCGAGACCGCCGAGACCTACGCGGGCTCAGACACGCAGCAGCAGAGAGGGCGGCGTACGTTGAAGCCGAGGAGCGAGTTCATGAGCGAGCTCTTGCCCGCGTTCGGGCGGCCGATGACGGCGACCGACAAAGCGCGCGAGCCCGTCTCGGGGGCGTCCGGCTCTTGGTAGTGGAACGACGCATCGACAACGTCCTACCAGAGGCGCTGAATACATCCAACGTGTGGCACGGACGATATACCGAGGTCGGCGCTTCGAGGTTGGTGAAGACGCGCTCTTCCTTGTTCTTTTGGCGCTTGGCCTTGATCTTGTCCTTCACGGAGCCCTTCTTCGCATCAAATGGCTTGTCAAAGACTAGGAATGCATGGTGAGCCCAAAAAGGTCCTGGACGTCGCAGCACGGACCAGGAGCCGCGGGCTCGGACGCTGGCGTCGAGCGGCGTTTGCGCATCTCGGCCCACGCCTGCTCGAGCTCGGCCTGGTGCTCCGAGAGCGACTGCGGCGGCGTGGGCTTGGGCTTCTCGAACTTGGCGTCGGGCTTGGCCATCGGCTTGGCCGCCGCCTTGGTCGGCGACTTGTGCTTGAACGTCTTCTTGCGCGGGCCGTCGTCATTCGTCTTGGCCCGCTTGTACTTGTCCTCGCGGTCCTTCTTCCACTTGGGCTCCTTGGCGAAGGTCGCCATCGACTGCAGCGGCGTCGCCCACGACATCGGGCGCACAGCCCGCGGAAGGCAAGCGAACCGAAGCATCTTTTTGTCTTTGCGCTCCAATCAAAATCCGGCGTGTTTTCCGGCGTCCGGATACGAACACCGTGGTTGCGATTGATAGTTTTTTAAATGTATCAATTGGTCGGGATCGTCGTCTCCTCGACGATGGTCATGGCGGCGAGCGCGAGGAAGATGACGAACGCGATGACGCCCGAGATGAGGAGCTTCGTGCGCCGCTTGAGGCGCTGCGCCGTCTCGGACGTGTCTTCGGGCGGCGGCGCGCCCACGCCGCGCTCGAAGAAGAGCGGGACGAACTGCTCCTTCCGGAAGCCCATCGTGTTGCGGAGATGCTCGTTCTCAACCGTGAAGAAGCTCCAGATCGTGCGCCGGATGGGCTCGAGCACCATCGAGAACGGGTGGATGTACACGAAGAAGCTGTGGTTGAGCGCTTGCTCGGCCGAGGGCGGGATCAGCGTCAGCACCCAGGCGTAGCAGAGGAAAAAGTCGGCGATGATCGCAATGTAGTACACGGTGCGGCGCGGGTACATGTGGCGCTCGGCGAGAAACTTGTGCTCGGGTCGCATGAGCCCCCAGTCCATGGTCACGTCCCAGAACCAGAGCAGGAAGGACGCGATGATGAAGCCTGCGATCCAGACCTGCTGGAGCGGGCTGATCGACTCGATGGGCCGGACCGGGTTATGGAACGGGTGGAAGAGCCCGAAGAGCACGACGATCATCGCAAGGCCAAACTTGATGACGTTGCCGACGCCCGGCCACCACTGCTTCATGTCGTAGATGCGCCGGAGGCTCTGCAGGAACCGATACCACTAGACAAAATCCACCGCTCAATGCGACGCGACAGGTTGAGACTCGTACCAGCGGGAGCGCGCAGAGAAGTGGCACCGCCACCTTGGCGTAGTAAAAGTTCTTGTAGCACTTGGACGGAACGATGCCTTGCATCGTGTGGTTGTGCAGATAGCCCTTCATGTCGGTGCCACCGGCATGCAGCATTTGGAGGTCGTCGGTCTCGAGGAACTCGCCCGTGGCGAAGAAGCAGACGGACCACGCAATGTCCTGGTTCATGCGCTGCATGCTGAGCATGTAGTTGCCAATGAACGTGTGGAGGAACGTGACAGGGAACCACGGCGCCCCAAAGATCTCGGCGACGACCTTGACGAGGCCGATCTTGAGCTTCCAGTCGCGGATGAGGTAAAAGTAGATCATGTAGAGGAAGAGCACGAGGAGCACGTAGCCGCGGTGGACGACTTTGGACTCTGGGAACTCGTCGTTGCAGACCTTGTAGTAGACAAGCATGCACACAAGGTACACGATGCTCACGTGGGCCGCGTCGTGGAACACCTGGTCGTAGTCCTTGGTCTTGTGTGGGTCGAGGTCCATGATGTACTTGTAGTTGATGCGCGCCGAGCGCCACACGTAGAGCGAGACGCCCATGAGCCAGTTGAAGAGGATGACGCATCCCATGCCCCGGAAGAGCGGGAAGCCTTTCGTCAGGAGCAGCCGCAGATGGTTGTCATTGGTCGAGATGTTGGGAATGATACCGGCGTCCCAAATCACCCAGAGCCCGAGCATGAGGAGGCAGCCAAACTTGACGCCCATGTACGCCTGGGCCCAGTCGACAATCTCGACGCGGCGCGACATGAGCTCCGAGATCGCGACCGGCCGATTGCCGCTGTGGAACGTGCGCGTGAACCAGTCTTCGAGGCGCGCGGCCTCGGCCCGCGCCTCGGCGGCCTGCGCAAAGGCGCACGTCTCAATCTTCTCGGCAAAGACGTACCGGATCGACTCTTGCGACTTGACCTTTTTCTCGTGCGATTTCAAGATCTTGGTCAAGCCCGTGTAGTTGAGCATCGCAAAGTTGACGAGCATGTTGAGGAGGCGGTAGAGCTCCATGCAGGCTGCGACCATGGCCTGGCGCGCCGCCTCGGTCATGTTGTTGTGGTACTGCTTGAGGAGCGTGTCGAGCTGGAGCTTGAACTCGCGGATGCTCGCGACGTAGAAGGTCTCGACCTTGGTGTACTCCTTGATGAAGAGCTTCTCAAAGCTCTGGAGCGTCGAGCCGGCGGCGCCGACGAGGAACTGGAGCTCGACGACCTTGTCGAGCTGCGCCTCGAGGTCGAAGCCCGCGACGTCCTCGCGCATGCCGTTGACGGCGAGCTTGAGCGCCGCGAACTCAATGTAGTGCTCCTTCCACTCGCGGTAGGTGTTGGCTTCGAGCTTGTCCTGGAAGCGGCTCATGAATTCCCAACTCCTCCGCCAGCGCAACCAACGCGCTAAAAATAGTCGCAACCGACGGCGTCTTTAGTCGACTAGAAATTGTACTGGCCCGAGTCGCCTCATCCCTCCGCGACCAGAACGATCTTCGCCTCCTGTTATCTGGTAGAAGGGATGTCCTTGCAGCTTGCAGGTGTATACTAGTAGCATCCAAGGAGGTTGTGAGTTCGATGGACAACCTCTCGGGCCGAGCACCATCACTCTGAAATTCGACCACCAACACTCACCAGTCTGGCGCGGCCGATGGTTTTTTTGCCAGATTCGAATTGGCATGTGGACGTCGATTGTGGCCAAGCTGGATGCGCGTCTGGAGACGGCTGGGTCGCCCAGCGAGTCGGTTGTGGCGCTCGTGACGGACCAGCTGCAGGACGTGCTCTTGCACGGATATCAGATCGAAGGCCTACGCTGGCTCCTGCAACGCGACGCCGCCAATCTCAACGTGATCGTCGGCGATGAGATGGGCCTCGGCAAGACGCTGCAGACGATCGCGTTCCTGTGCTACCTTGTCTCGACCAAGGCGCTGGCAGCGCCGTGCCTGGTGGTCGCGCCGCTGAGCGTGCTGCCCAACTGGGCCGAGCAGATCGGCCGCTTCGCGCCGCACCTGCGCGTCGTGACGTACGCCGGCAGCAAGGACGAGCGCGCGTCTGTGCAAGCCAAGGTATCACATGCATCGAGCGTGTGTATTCAGTGCTTTGAATAGATTGCAACCACAAGCCCGCATGTCGTGCTCACGTCGTACGAGCTCGTGCTCCTCGACACGGGGTACTTCAAGACGCTGCCGTGGGTTCTTGGCGTCTTTGACGAAGGCCATCGGCTCAAGAACCCGAAAGGCAAGCTGTACCAAGCCCTTTGCTCCGAGATCTCGTTCGTACAACCAAACTTGCTGCGTCCTCACGCCCGCACGATAGGTTTGACCGGAAGCTCCTCTTGACAGGCACGCCCGTGCAGAACAACATGCGCGAACTCGCGGCGCTTCTTGCATTTTTGAACCCGAGTGTCTTTACTGGGGACGTAGTTGAGCGCTTTGTCACGGCCGACTTTGCGCCGGCAACGCTGCGGGCCCTTTTGGCGCCGCTCATGCTTCTGCGCACGGTGGCCGACGTCAAGTCGACGCTGCAGCTGCCGCCGCTCTCCAAGGTGGTCGTCCACACGCGCATGGCGCCAATGCAGCGCGCGTACTACAAGGAGATCGTCTCGAAAGGCTCAGGCGACGGCCCCGGCGTCTCGCTCATGAACATCCTTGCGCAGCTCCGCAAGGCGTGCAACCACCCGTACTTGTTCCCAAATGCCGAGCCCGAACCCTTCTCCGAGGGCCCGCATTTATACGAGAACAGCGGGAAGCTTCATGTGCTCCACGCCCTTCTGCCAGCACTCCACGCGGAAGGCCACGTCGTGCTGCTCTTCTCGACCTCGACGGCGTTCCTGGACATCATCCAGGACTACTGCACGATGGCCAAGCTCTCGTACGAGCGCCTCGACGGCTCCGTCCGTGGTGAAGAACGGTACTGCATCGTATCGCGAAATCAGCAAGTATCTGACCTTCTGCGCAGGTGGCAAACCATCGACCGCTTCCGCCAACGCGATGACACGTTCTTGTTTCTGCTGAGCACGCGTGCTGGCGGCGTTGGCTTGAACCTCCAGCGCGCCGATACGGTACGTTTTACGAAAAGGTGGTCGTCCCACGCACGCACTAGGTGATCTTTTGCGACGTCGACTACAATCCGCAAATGGAGCTCCAGGCGCTGGCGCGGGCCTATCGCATGGGACAAACCAAACCGATTCACGTGTTGCACTTGATCTGCCAGCACTCGGTGGAAGAGCTCATCTACAAACGGTCCCTCGCCAAGCTCGAGCTCTCTCAAAAGGTGTGCTCGTCATGCCCCCCTAAGCACAATGTCACCTTGCTCTAGGTGCGCGAAGCCTCCAAGCTCCACCTTCAAGACGACGATACCAACCCTGCAGTCCTCGATGGACTTCAAAACGACGCCGTCCTCGCCTACGGTCTGCACCACCTTTTGGAGAGCTCGGACGAGGCGCTCGCCCCGCTCTCCGCCGACGAGATTGCGGCGCTGCTTGATCGCACGGCGCCTCCGGAGGCTGCCGCTCCTGCCATCCTGGCCGATGTCGCCGTCGACAACATGTACTGCTTCGAAGGCACCGACTACTCGGGCCAAGATGCAGCGTGCCTCAAGACTCTCAAGGCCACAGTACCCGCCAAGGCGTCGCGGAAAGGAGCCAAACTCAAGGTCCAGTACGAAGACGACGAGGGCAGCGTCGACATCGATATGGAAGTAACGGAGGAGGAGCGGGCGGCTCGCAAGCAAGCTGCGCTCGCCAAGAAGCTTGCTATGTGGGCCAAGAACCAATACACTTCGCACGCGCTCGACCCTTGCGACGACAACGCGGATGACGAATCGAGTGAGATGGAGCTGGCGTACAGGACGGGCAACGCGGCGACGGTCCAGCCGACGGGCGACCAGCCTCTTGTGATCGTCCACTGCGTCGACACGAGTGGCGCCTGGACGCCGCGCGGCTTCTTTGGCGCGCTCTCGAGCCGGTCCAGTGCGCCCGAGACCGTGTACGCCGCTGCCAAAAAATGCCAGGACCTCAAGCTCGGCCAGGCGCACTGCGTTCCTATCGGTGACAACGTGTACGTCTGCCTCCTCGTTGCGCAGTCGTCGACCAAGTCCAAGCTCAAGCTGCGCACGGCCAAGACGCTCGCCTTCCGCCTCAACGCGCTGCAGGAGTCGCTCAAGGCCCTTGCTAGCTTCGCGCGGGCGACTGGCGCGTCCGTGCACATGCCGCGGCTCGGCGCCGGCACGCCGGGCTTCAACTGGTACGCCGTCGAGCGCCTCCTCAAGAAGCACTTGGTCCGCTGCGGCGTCGAGACCTCCGTCTACTACTACGCACCTCCGCATAAGAAGGCCAAGGCTGCACCGTAAATATATCTTTGGTGTACCGTGTATTTTTTGTTTTTACCGTATATGGGCGAAAATACGGAAATATTGCCACGGCGTGACACGGATCTTGTGGAGGCGCGCGATGCTGACGTTCCACGCCAAGCTCGAGTGCAACACGTACTCACCCTGGCTAGAGCACTATGTAAGCTACCTGCCGCTCAAGGCGCTGGTCAAGAAGCTTCAGCGGCGCGATGCCTTCCTTCGGCGGCACGGAACAGGCGACGAGGCGGAGCCGTGTCTCCCGCCCGAGGCCAGCGACTTTGCCAGAGCATTTGATGCCAACTGCATCCGCGTGGAAGATTGGTACAACGAGCGCCTCGACGAGTTCTTAGCGCAGTTTGCGCTTCTCACGCGCCAGTTCGAGACGCTGCAAAGCCACGGCGTGCAAGATCATGTCGAGACAGAGCTCCTCAAGACGTCGTTCATCGAGCTTCACCACCTCGTGCGGACCTTGCGCGACTACGCACTGCTCAATTACACGGCGCTGCGCAAAATCCTAAAAAAATACCTGAAGAAATGCCCCACAGCCAGCGCCAACCACGACACGCTCCAAGCCGAGCTCCATTCCCAAGCGTTTGCGAGCGCCGAGGCCGCGCAGCGATTGACAGCCGACCTCGAAGCCTATTACATGGCGTCTTTCCACGACAACGACCGCGTCCTCGCGCTCTCGGAGCTCGACGGCTGGAAAGACGATGCGCTCGACTGGCGACACGTGTACATTGGCTTGAAGATGGGCGTCTGCTTGGTGCTGACGCTCTGGCTGCTCTGGGACCACGCACTACTGGCCTCGCCAGGCTACCACGTCAAGCTGTATGCTTCAAGACGATACCAAGATTCATGCTTTGTCTTCTAGGACGCAGACCAAGGCGTATCCTGTCTACCGCGGCGTCGCGCTTCTTCTCTTCTTCCACTGGCTCTGGGGCCTCACGCAGTTCGCGTGGCGCTCGGCGCGCATCAACTACATGTAACATTTCGGTTTGATGGGGTAAAACTCAGACGAGTAGGTTCATCTGCGAGCTCGACCCACGCACGACCGCCGACTACACCCACGTCTTCAACGACGCCAGCGACCTCACGATGGTCTTCTACGCCAACTTTCTCTTGTACGTTCAGATTGTCTCGGGCGAGCTCTCCGACTCGCTTCTTCCGCGCGGCTACTACCCGCTCATTCTCGTCGTCTACATTGTGTACCGCTACTGCATCAAGGCGTGGTCGCGCCAGAAGCGACT
>NW_008246085.1:756252-758256 GCF_000281045.1 Saprolegnia diclina VS20 | reverse complement strand
TCGTGGTTTCCGGGTCTCCCGAACGCGCTCAAGTATGCGCTGGCGCAGCTCGTGATCTTGTTTGGACTCTTCCACTCGTACTACTCGCCGCTAGCGCCGAGCAACTCGCTGCAGGTTTGAGCTTGGACGTGCACTCGAGAGTACTATTTGAGGTATGCGTAGGTGGTGTGGGTCTGTCTATTTGTTTGCAGCTCTGTGTACAACTGGTTGTGGGAAGTGGTCATGGACTGGGGTCTTCTTCGGCCGAAATACCAATTCCTGGGTGACGGACACATGTACTCACGCCGGTGGGTCTACTACGGTATCGCTCGATTGCCTCATAGAACTAGAGGCTATCGACACTCTACGTCTAGTGGCCATTGTCGTGAACCTCGTCCTTAGCTTCTCGTGGACGCTGGCGCTGATCCCGCCCGACGTCGGGTTCTTCGGCACGCTTCTCCTGGATGTGCAGCCGATTACGCTCTTCATGGAGCCGATGCGCCGCACCATGTGGAGCTGCCTCGCGATGGAAAACGAGCACTTGCGCAACACGCTGGGCTTCCGGAAGGAGCACTTTATCCCGTTGCACTTTGACCGGCCGCCCTCGCCCACGGAGCGCAAGCCGACGTACGCGTTCCGAATCGCGGCCCTGAGCGCTGCCGTGCTCTGCCTGAGCGTTGCTGCGATTCTCTTGGGCTAAAATCGCTGATCATATGGAGCGTCCAAAGTCGGCTATCTGCCCTCCAACTCTCAAGGCTAAACTTCAAACATGGCTCCTGAAACGAACAAAAATCAAGACAATTCTATTGCTACTTCAAGGAGCTACTAGCAACCGTTGCCACCGGCGATCATGAGGCACGACGTCGACTCGAACATGGAGAGGATGCTGCACGTGATCGAGTAGACGAGCATGCTTAAGCAGAAGACGAGGACGCCGCCGCCAATGATGGGAAACCGGCCGCCGTTGCGCTGGAGTTCGTGGAGCTGGGCCTTTTGCTTTGGGAGGAAGATGGACGTAGCGCACGCCAGCACAAAGCACGAGTAGTAGATGACGTACGTGTACGCGACCTGGTTGCGCACGTGCTTGGTGTCCGAGATGATCGCGTCCTCGTCGACGTCAAAGTTGCGGTAAATCAAGTTGGAGAGAACCGGGCCGACGGCCGCCGGGAGGTTGGTGACCGTTGTGAGGAGGCCATAGATCATGCCTTCGTTACCAATACCGGCGAGCTCGACAATCATGAACGTCGTGACGATGAAGAGGACGCCTTGGGGCAGCTGCTCGGCCAACGGCACTCCGAGGTAGAACCACTGGCTCCGAAGCACGTCAAAGATGGTGCAGTACTGCACGATGGCATCGATGCAGGCCGTCGACAAGGTAGTCGAGACGATGACGATGCGCCAGTTCCAGTTGGTGCCCCAGCGACCGATGGACGCAACAATGCAAGCAAAGATGAGGTTGGAGACGATCGTCATGATCTGGCTGTTGAGGTTCTGGACCTTGGCCCAGTGCAGCTGGACGTACGGTGCCGCCGTCGACGAGAAACCACCACCGAGAAGATTGTAGAAGAAGTTGAAGAGCATGATCTGCCACATGGCGCGCTTCTGGACGAGCTGCCACACCTGCGCGAGGTACTCGGAGAACGGGGCGGCTTGGTGCTTGTGGTCCTTGATGAAGAGGACCGTGACCGGAATCATGACGACGCAGGGAATGCAAAGAATGATGTACATAGTGTGCACGCCAAAGTCCCAAGAATACGAGCCAGCGAAACGGGGCGAGTTCATGCAAAAGCCAGCGATCGCCGTCGAGATCGTCGTGCAGACCGTGCGTGTGGTGTAAACCAGCGACTGCATGCGGCCTCGCGTCGCGATGGGCTCGCGTTGGGCGTACTCGACGACCAAAGCGTCTGCCGGGACGTCGGCAATGATGTATGAGATCGTCGCGAGGCCAAAGAGGATGGCGACAACACCGCCCTTGTCCTTGGCGTTGTAGTTGATCGTCGCATTGTCGGCCGCCGTGCGGTCGAT
>NW_008246085.1:749480-751717 GCF_000281045.1 Saprolegnia diclina VS20 | reverse complement strand
GAGATCGTCGCGAGGCCAAAGAGGATGGCGACAACACCGCCCTTGTCCTTGGCGTTGTAGTTGATCGTCGCATTGTCGGCCGCCGTGCGGTCGATCGGGCCCTTGAGGCCGACGGCGTCCACCGGGTAGTACGGCTCGCCGAGATCCATGCACGAGAGGACGATGAGGAAGCAGAGGCAACACGTCCAGCCGATCACCATCCAGGACTTGCGGCGGTAGCCCTTGATGGGCACGCAGTCCGAGATCATACCGACAAACACCTTGAGAGACCAGCCGATGGTCACCAACGTCTTGGCCGAGTTGTACTGGGCGCCGGTCATGTGGTAGTAGCCGGTGAAGACGGGGTAGAGAATGTTTGGTAGGCAGCCGTAGATGAGGCCGACGCAGACATACTGCGAGAGCAAGCCGAGAACTTCTCGGCTCAAGTAGTCGGGCGCGCCACCCGCGCGGAGGGCGCCGTCTTCGAGTTCGCCGGGCGTCTTGGCGTCACCATAGTCGTCGCCCGCTGGCTTGTCGGTCGTCGCCGAGATGTACGAGACGCGCTCTTGGAGCTCCATGGCACCGATCTGCTTGTTGGAGGTCATTGGTGTGGCCCGCAGCAAATTCCAAACTAAATGCAGTCGTGCGCGAGTAAAGACTTGAGCACGGACGCGTGCCATATGGCATCCACGGTGTTCCCAGCGTTTCGTCACAGGCGTGCGACGCCGATGAAAAAGTGGACTTGGGAATTGTATCGGGGGAAAGGAGCCGGGGACACGAGTAGACCATGTGATCCCTAATGCTCGCCCACGTGGCGGCCTTGGGGGTCTACTGGAGGGCTGCGAGCAAGGCAGTCATCCGAGCCCACCAAATAATCTACACATTTGCTAATATACGCTCGAATCGGGCTCCTTTGCTCGTCAACCGACGGCGCTGCGTGGGTTGTGGTGGCGTGAGAAAACGAAACGGCGTCCCACTCTGGGCTGTTACACCTTGCAGATTGCGATCCGACAAGAATTTTCTCTCTCGTTCGCTCCAGCAGCTCGAGAGGACGCGACGCTTGACTGCTTCCTTGACGGTCGCCCGACCATTGCAGCCCTAATATGGTGGCGCACCCCACCCACTCCATATTCCCTGTGGTGCGTTATTAGAGCGGCAATTGGGCAAGGGCCAAGAAACATGAGCAGGGGTGGTTTGAACTTGCGAATGATCGCGCGGTAGGAGGTGCACGAGAGGAAAAGATTGCGCGCCTGCCAAGGGTTGCATAAGCCAGCGGACTGCGTCAACTAGCATTCGTGTGTGCAGCTAGCCGGTTTCCCCAAAGCCGTTTGGGGGTCGGCTACAGCTCGAGTTTTGAAGCCGGCTCGGAGCCGAGCCAAATTGCGGCGACTCCCAACTAAAGAATGGACATTGGGTAATTGAGTCATGGTGCATCGTAAGGAGCGCGAGCGTTATCCGGAAATACTCATGCAACGTTGTAGTAGTGTTAGCGAAGCGGGAGACGACGGCGTCGTTGTTGGCCCAATCGTCAGCATTCTTGGCTAAAGAAGTGTTTTCTGGTCGTCAAACCAAGTTATTTTCACTATAAAACACAATCTTATTGATGCAACCGTCAAGAGCTACCGTCAAGGTGGTCGACGACCTCGTCGCGGCAAAATTGCGTGTCCAGAGCGCTGAGTAGTCGCTGCAGAGGCTCGTGGCCAAGACAATGAAGGAATTTGTGGCCGCATTTAGTACTATATGCATCTAGAATATCCAACTTGGACAAATGTTGCTCTGACCTGCCTACTCTCCATGCTATCCAAGCACAATGGCGGCTACGCTGAGACAGAGCAAGCCCGCGCTCAGAGCTACAATCTTGTACAAGTACGTGGTCGCTGAGGCTTTGTCTTCATCAAGCGACGACGGTGGATCCAAGTGCAACGGGAGCGAGTACGTCGATTGAAAGCCCAGCGTGTTGCGCAGGTGCTCGTTCTTGATCGCGAGGCAGCTCCACATGGCGCGACGCATTGGCTCCATAAACAGCATCATGGGCTGCATTGAGAGAAGGACCGTGCCCAGAGGCGACCCGACGTCGGGCGGGATCAGCGCCAGCGTCCACGAGAAGCTCAGGACGAGATCGATTCCGATGGCGACCGCTACGCGCGACTCATTACTTGTACGTACATACATGTAGTGGCAGACGACGTACCATAGTAGACGTGACGACGCGACTTGATGCGGGTGGTGGCCAAAAACTCGTGTCGTGGGCGACGGCC
>NW_008246085.1:746512-748758 GCF_000281045.1 Saprolegnia diclina VS20 | reverse complement strand
AGAAAGTTGGCGTAGAAGACCATCGTGAGGTCGCTGGCGTCGTTGAAGACGTGGGTGTAGTCGGCGGTCGTGCGTGGGTCGAGCTCGCAGATGTATCTAGTCAATGTCACCATAGTAAAGGGAATTAGCATCAAGAAACATACAGGTAGTCGATGCGCGCCGAGTGCAGGACATACTGCGTGAGGCCCCAGAGCCAGTGGAAGAAGAGAAGAAGCGCGACGCCGCGGTAGACAGGGTACGCCTTGGTCTGCGACCTAGGCAATTGTAAGAAGCGCGGTCCCATCACATCGTAGCTTACAAAACGACGCGTGTACTGACGCCCGAAACCACGTAGTGCCACAAGACCCAGAGCGTCAGCACGGAGCAGACGCCCATCTTCAGGCCAATGTACACGTGTCGCCAGTCGAGCGCATCGTCCTTCCAGCCGTCGAGCTCCGAGAGCGCGAGGACGCGGTCGTTGTCGTGGAACGAGGCTGTGTAAAAAGCTTCGAGGTCGGCTGCCAATCGCTGCGCGGCCTCGGCAGTCGCAAACGCTTGGGAATGGAGCTCGGCTTGGAGCTTGTCGTGGTTGGCGCTGGCTGTGGGGCATTTCTTCAGGTATTTTTTGAGGATTTTGCGCAGCGCCGTGTAGTTGATACGCGCGTAGTTGTACAGACCGTGAACGAGGCGGTGGAGCTCGATGCACGTCGTTTCGAGCACCTTGGTCGCACCGTCGTCGTTGCGTGGTGCGGTCCACTGCTGCGCGAGAAGTGCAAACTCGGTCGAGAACTCGCCGAGGCGCGCGCTGTACCAATCTTCCACGCGGACGCAGTTGGCGACGAACACAGCTTCAAAGTCGCTGGCTTGGGGCATGAGGCACGGCGCCGCCTCGTCGCCTTTTTGGTGCCGCCGCAGAAAGGTCGAGCGGCGCCAGAGCTTTTGAACAAGCGACTTGAGCTCGAGGTAGCTCACGTAGTGCTCGCGCCATACGGGAAACGCATTGCGCTCGAGCGTCGACTGGAACGTTAGCATCACGACGCAGTATAATTAGATCTGGCCCATCGCCTTCTCCGCCCTTCGAGAGACACTTCTCATGATGGCATCCACGACAGATCCGGCTGTCGCATAAACGCGCCAACGCATCGTCCCGCACATCAATACTAGCAAAGATCTTATTTGTTCGAGTCGCTGGTTCTGCTCCACTGGTTCTTCCTCTCTCTGGTCTCGACCACCTCTGGTTTTGCGTCGACACTCGACTGTCAATGAGAATTTCAGAGAGACGACGTGTCGCATGCAACCATCACGCTGCGATGTGGGACACGAGTGGCTCGGAATCGGCGCCATTCACTGTGATTCAAGCACGCTGCAGTTGCACGCCGCCACCTCAACCTGGTCCCTCGCCACATCGGTCAAGCTCTCTACATGTGTTTCGACCGCTGCATTGCGCAGCTGCGTAAGCTTATGCAGTCGCATCGAGCCCCGAGCACATTGCTCTGAGACGAATGGCAACTCCTCAGCTATCGACGCGACGCGCGCCAAGTGTTCTCAGCCAAACCAGCACGCTCATATTCGTATTGACTGCGGGGTAGTCGCACACCTGAAGTTTCCGCGTCGCACGAAAGATGAAGAGAGTTACAAGGCTTAGGACGCAATGAGAAGCCACCAAGACGAGCTTGCTATCGCTCGTATCTCACACCGTGATAACTGTCCTCCTTGAGCTCTTCGCTCCGCAGCTTCGAATCTGGTCGAGACTATGATGGCGGCGCACAAGCCGTGGCAAATGGGAAGACGTGTGTTTGGGACGGCACAAACATATGTATTGAGGTTTCGTATTAGCAGCCGCTACCACCAGCAATGAGCAAGCACGACGTCGACTCGAACATGGAGAGGATGCTGCACGTGATCGAGTAGACGAGCATGCAGAAGCAGAAGACGAGGACGAAGCCGCCGATGAGCGGGAATTGACCGCCCGTGCGCTGGAGCTCGTGGAGCTGGAGCTTTTGCTTTGGGAGGAAGAAGGACGTGCAGCAGGCGATGAGGAAGCCCGCGTAGTAGATGAGGTACGTGTACGCGACCTGGTTGCGCACGTGCTTGGTGTCCGAGATGATCGCGTCCTCGTTGACGTCAAAGTTGGAGTAGATACGGTTCGAGAGGACGGGACCGACAGCCGACGGCAGGTTCGAGACCGTCGTGAGGAGACCGTACACGATACCTTCGTTGCCAATACCGGCGAGCTCGACAATCATGAACGTCGTGACGATGAAGAG
>NW_008246085.1:743208-745908 GCF_000281045.1 Saprolegnia diclina VS20 | reverse complement strand
ACTCGACGACCAAAGCGTCCGCCGGGACATCAGCAAAGAGGTACGAGATCGTCGCGAGGCCAAAGAGGATGGCGACAACACCGCCCTTGTCCTTGGCGTTGTAGTTGATCGTCGCATTGTCGGCCGCCGTGCGGTCGATCGGGTCCTTGAGGCCGACGGCGTCCACCGGGTAGTACGGCTCGCCGAGGTCCATGCACGAGAGAACCAGGAGGAAGCAGAGGCAGCACGTCCAGCCGATCATCATCCACGACTTGCGGCGGTAGCCCTTGATGGGCACGCAGTCCGAGATCATGCCGATGAAGGCCTTGAGCGACCAGCCAATGTTGACGAGGGTCTTGGCCGAGTTGTACTGCGCGCCGGTCATGTGGTAGTAGCCGGTGAAGACGGGGTAGAGAATGTTGGGCAGGCAGCCGTAGACGAGGCCGACGCACACGTATTGGGCAAGCAGACCGAGCACTTCGCGGCTCAAGTAGTCGGGCGCGCCACCGGCGCGGAGAGCGCCATCTTCAAGGTCGACCGGCGTCTTGCCATCGTCGTAGTCTTCGCCCGCTGGCTTGTCTTGTGTCGCCGAGACGTACGAGACGCGCTCTTGGAGCTCCATACCACCAGTGCGCTTGGCTTGCATCTTGGTCGTGGCGAGGCAAATTCAAAACTGACTGAAGTGCGATCGGTGAAGAGGACTTGGGACACGCTGGGCCCTCGGCGTTTCTCGTCGTCGAATTGCCTTCTTGAATCAGACGCGGGACCTGTAGAAAAAGTTGACGGGCAATTTGTATGGCAGGCAACGTACCAGCCTTGGATGGGTGCTCCCACTGTACCACCCCTGGACGACCGGTGAGAACGAGCGTGTTCGATGCGCTTCCGCTTCTTCGCGAGCGCGCTTGGTGGCTGCGGCGGGCGCATTCCGATCACTCTCGTGCGCTTGGCCGT
Source organism: Saprolegnia diclina VS20 (assembly GCF_000281045.1). NCBI lineage: Eukaryota > Oomycota > Saprolegniomycetes > Saprolegniales > Saprolegniaceae > Saprolegnia > Saprolegnia diclina. The sequence goes on along the minus strand of NW_008246085.1, from coordinate 744,978 downwards.
GTCAACGGACGGGCGGCAACGTGGTGCGTTTGTCGCTCTCGTGGCAGTGGCGTGAGAAAACGACCGGGCTCAGGTGATTCGCAATCAGATATGACGCGTTTCTTATTTAAAGTGCAACTCTACACCGTTGTAATGCGCCTTGAAAGACTCTGGGAAGCTCTTTGAGAGGGGCACCGACCATGTAGATGACAATGGCCCATGCTCTGTGCGTGATGTAGTCTCGGTGTGGCGCGAGCTTTGCGTGCTGCGCACTCGGACGTTGTCCGAGTCGGTGGCCAGAGATCCAATAACGTTGTCGTTTGACCGTGTCGTCCTACGGTCGCCGCTTCAACCCACTCCACGTAGCACCTTACCATGCCGTGTTGCAATACCAGCTACAAGTCCAGTGGCGACACAAGACGACGGTGTCAGTCCGCTCCCAATCATGTGTACATGGAAGTATAGATATACTAGTACGGGGACCAACCGATCGGTAATAGACGACCCACTTCAACAACAAGCGATCCGTAATGTCAAAACGCTGGGTCGGATCAGATGGACATTCGCTTCGAACTCGGAACGAAGATTATCAGAGAAATGGACTGGCCTATTCCATGTATTAATCCACCAAAGCCAAGGCGATTCGTTTTCTTTGCGCGTTGACGTAAAAAAAAAATTGAAGGCGGTGTGCCCCTTCGGTAGTTGGCGCTGTCAACTAGTCACGACTTGGTAGGACAGGGCTTGTTAAGGACTTGCCGAGATACAACCACCCATGTCGACGCGATTGGGGGCTCGCTCACAGCCATAAATGATGACACAGCGTCCTCAACGACGTTTCTCTTGGATGTGGCAGCCCGACATTGTCGCCGGCGCGCGCATTTTTCTAGTTCGTTGTTACTTGTCTAATTAGCGCACTGCATGCTGAACGCTTTCGGTGGAAGCAAGGAGTCACTACGGACCATCATTTCGTCGGATAAGAATTTAGCGCTAGCATGTGCACCTCCAGCTTATTTCACATGCTTCGTGCGAACATCAGCAGGAGAGCCCTGTTTGCCGGCTTCTGTATCTGTGCGTGAAACGTAGACCCGAGTGACGCATGTCAGTAAGCGATGTATATTCTATGGTCGAAGCTGCACACCGTCCATAATATGGGCGGTGGTCGGAATTGGATGGCCGATGAGTCATGCAACATGTGTCTTTCCGTTGAATGGGTACTAGCTCCAGATGTGCCAGGCCGCGTCGAATAGAACTCGAGGTCCTCGGCACCGGTGCACGCTGACAGACAGATTGAAACAGCACCAAAATCATACTGTACATCCTCCCATCGTGGCAACTGAAGTTGGTGAAGTGAAGTAGTTTTTACTGGTATTTCCTTGGCGTCCAAGACCAAGGTGTTAGCTAACAAACTATCATGCAACGAGCCCTCGGTGTCCGACGATAGATAGATATTTATGTGAAACGCATCCGCCGAGTCGAATGGAGGCAAGTCCCCCACTCCTAGCTAGCTACCTGGAGTGGATATTCAACACAGATGTGGTCATTGACTGACCTAATGGTTGTATGCACTGTTTAACGCGCTCAATGACACTAGAAACAACTGCGAAAAGGCGCAACCATGCAAGTAAACACAAGACACTACATTATAGCAAAGAGCTAAACAAAAGGAGGCTTAGCAGCCGTCACCGCCAGCAATGACCAAGCACGACGTCGACTCAAACATGGAGAGGATGCTGCACGTGATCGAGTAGACGAGCATGCAAAAGCAGAAGATGAGGACCGCACCACCGACGA
>NW_008246085.1:739561-741813 GCF_000281045.1 Saprolegnia diclina VS20 | reverse complement strand
GAGCTCGCCGGGGGTTTTGACGTCGCCGTAGTCTTCGCCAGCGGCCTTGTCTTGGGTCACCGAGACGTACGAGACGCGTTCTTGGAGCTCAATGGCACCCGGTCGTTTGGCTGCCATGGTTGTTGTTGGTGCTGAGAAGGCAAAAAGGAAAGTGAGAGTTTGAGATCGCGGAACTGGCCGGTGTTTGTAAATCCCTTCAAATCTGATCGAAATACTTGCGCGCGAGATGTACGGTCGGTACTGTAGCCACGAAACGTTGAAGGTTACGATGCGCTGTCCCGTCCACTCACGAGGTCGGATCAGAAGTGTCGTGTACCGTCATCTTAGAGTAGTAGAAAACTTTAACTTAAAATATGTATGTACTGATCAGTGCCAAGTCCAAAGAGGAAAATGTCGGCGTAGCAACGACGCTTATCGACACTTGCTACGCTGCTGCGCGAAGAGGAATCGTCCCAAGAGATAAAAACATGGGTATTTTGATAGCTGGGGTGTTGTGCAGTGCGGGCAACGTCTTCGAAACCCGGTCCGACTGAAGGCGTCTGAGTCAAAAAAATGAAGTAGCGTTCGCAGATGAGGATCTTCTTGAAGAGCAGCTCGTTACGTCGCGCCGCCGCAATCGTGCGTTAGAAGAACAGTCGCACAGACTCTCTGGAAGTACTAGGTGTGGAATTGGTACCGACGGCAATCGCTCGTTCATTTCAGTCTCAACGCTCCACGAATAACTGTGGCAACAATGCTAGCTCCCTCGATGAGACTGCGCAGACGCCGCTTCTTTTCTCTTTCGCGCAGCCGTCTTTGTCGTACCCGTCTAAGTAGACAGGCGGTCGGAGCGACCGAACCCAAATCGTGGCGCAATGGAACGCCATCGGCGTGTTGCGACTGTTTCGATAAGAGCTCACCGGTAGTAGGTGCTTGAAGGGATCTGGGTGCACCAGCTTGCTCACCTTCCAACGTTGTTTCCTTCGACGTCCTACTGTCGTCCCACGGCAGATGCACGGCGGTATACAAATCGCTTATGAAAATTTTATACGACGACTTGCCATCTGTCAACTCAGATCGCACCTCTGTGGGTGCAATCCCGTTCGTGACACGAAAAGGGGGCCGAGCACCCTTTTTTGGTCGGTGCAAGCGAATTCGCACAATTCAGACAATATGACGACGGTTCGCGTCGCGGATAGAGCATCAGAAAGGCAATGGTACTTATATAGGCGAATTGCGACCTGCCGTGCGCATCGTTGTTGCTGCAAGTAATCTCGTGTCCACACCGGCGTCCAAGGGCATGTGGAGCACGTCACGTGGCCGTGCGCGTTGTGGCAGAAAGCAAGCGGAGCGTGGAAGAAGTCGCCCATGACGAGTTGGTTCTGTGGCCTTTTTATATCGGCGGCGATTCCTGTGCCTTCGAAGTGGCTCGAAACTTGATCATTTCTCGGCAGAGAAACCTGTGGCAAAAGCTTGGCAAGCAAAACCTATGACGTTGCCTCGCTGTGCCCTATTTATTCGTCCCAGCTCCAGCATCTGGGGGTCGTCCGCCGAAAAACTCGCTCGGAACGAACAAGCAGACAGAGCACGCAATATCTTGGTTCGCGAGGTGCACGCCTCGTATCTACAACCGGTACTGTAGTTTGCTGTCAAGGTTTACTGAGCTGCGCAGATGAGCCCTCAACTGCACCCAACGCATGGCTTGGCCTGTAAGCGAACATCGTCGCCCACAAGATTTTCGAGTCTTGAGCACCACACATTTGCCGTGCCGAGACGCATTGGCTGCGTCACATCAGATTTGTGGCGGCGAATCATACAATTGTTTGCGCTACGGGCTGCAAGATATAAACAGCGTTTAGACCCGGCGGCCGGATCTTGTATCCAGTGGTTTCTGTTACACAATGTCACCACAACCAGTGTTTCGGTGCATGTATACTCTGTTTGTTCATACAGTGTATAATGTAGACAGTGTATGATGTGATAATGTTGTTTCATTATGCTTGTCCAGGCCTCCTCCCAACTTGGGAGGCCTGGACAGTGGCTTGGGAGTCCCAAGCCACGATCGCTTGGCGGAAAATTCACAAGCCTCGGCTAGAATTTAAAACGCTACATTAGGCTCTAGAACTTTACACATCGAAGCAAAGAGCTAAACAAAAGGAGGCTTAGCAGCCGTCGCCACCCGCAATGATCAAGCACGACGTCGACTCAAACATGGAGAGGATGCTGCACGTGATCGAGTAGACGAGCATGCAAAAGCAGAAGATGAGGACCGC
>NW_008246085.1:726621-738130 GCF_000281045.1 Saprolegnia diclina VS20 | reverse complement strand
CCCTCGAGCTCGCCGGGGGTTTTGACGTCGCCGTAGTCTTCGCCAGCGGCCTTGTCTTGGGTCACCGAGACGTACGAGACGCGTTCTTGGAGCTCCATGGCACCCGGTCGCTTGGCTGCCATGGCTGTTGTTGGTGCTGAGAAGGCAAAAAGGAAAGTGAGAGTTCGAGTTCTCTGCACGGCGAGGCATTAGACGAGGCACCCAACCGAATCCACGGGCCGCAGTTTGCGCGATTTCTGGCCGTCGTCGTTTCTTATCACGATGATGATGAAGACATTCTACTTGGTTACCAGCAACGTTGCGAAGCAGAAAGACACTGATGTACGCGGATTCGTTTGGCTCAACCGCCACTTGGAGAAGCAAGAGGAGTCACACGTACCATTCGTAGCGAGATCTGCGCAGCTCCAGGGAACCTTAGTCTTTTCATCTGAGGCCAGAAGAGTTAGCACCGAGGTCATTGGGTCTACACTCGAGCGTTTGTTGAAGCAGCGTGCCGGCGTCGTGGGGCGACAGCATTTGGGTGCTCCGGCTTTCCCGCTAGTCGGCGGGCTGTTTTTCTTGCACATCCAACTCTCGTCGTCAGGCGATTGCATACAAACCGCCAATCTAAATTTTATACGACGCCAACTCAGATCGTCGACACCCTCTTTTGTCACAATGTGCGACGCAATTCGCACATATCAGACAATAGCAAGACGACGCGCGTGGTTGGAGCACCCGTATTAGCCATATGCACTCATCTATGCGAATTCGTCGCGATGACGCTAGGCCGATTGCCCATAGAAAGGGTGTTTACGACTGCCTCGCTGTAGGATTAAGTGGTAGCACGATGCGCAGGAGAATGGAGGTTAACCGTAGCGCAGCTGCACGCGGACGACGGCGTCCGAGTCGGAGAAGACACCTTGGTTCACAACGAGCGGCATGGCGTCTGTGAGGCACTTGTCGATGCTGCGGAGCGACACGTCGCGGTCTTCCGTGTCGAGTACGTACTTGGGCGCGTGCGGGAGGAGGTACTCGACGCCGCTCGCGCGGATGACGTCCCACATGTCGAGCCGCTTCTCAACGAGCTCCGCCGCTGGCTGCTCGACCGAGAGCGAGATTGTCCACTTGTGCCACTGCGTTGTCGTGCCCAGCGGGATCTCGAGGCCGCGCGGGACCTTGATCTGAAAGACTGGCTCGCGGAAGAGGATGAGCTGGCGGTCGTCGGTCATGAACGACTTGGTCTGCTTCTTGAGCGTGATCCACGACGCCTTCATGTTGGGCTTCATGACCTTGAGCTGGAGCTCGAGCATCGGCTTGTCGCGGATCATGCGCTCACCCATGCGCTCATGGCACACGCGGCGCAGAATCTCCTTCCAAATGAACATGGGCTGCGGCGCCAGCAGCGTCAAGTCGATCCACACCGCGAGCGCCGAGTGCTGCACGGTCAGCAGCACGGGCCCCAGCAGCATGGTCTCTAGCACCTACGCGCCGTCGTCACCACCCATACTAGATTAAAATAACACTACGCTCGCGCACTCGGTGGCCTCCTGGCCGAGGTTGGAGAGGTTGTTCAAGTAGCCTGCGCCATTGATATCAGCAAAATACCGTCAACGCCAGACGTACCCGCGCCATACATTTCGTGCAGGAGCGGCATGAGCTGTCGCCGGAGCTTCCCACGCGTGCTCCACTGCGGCGTCGTGTCCTTCATGTACGGCACGCCAAACACGTGGGCAAAGTCAAAGATGGCGTCCTTGTCGATCGCGAGGAGCGGCCGCCAGATGCGCACGCCGTTGACACTCGAGCACGTGCTCATGCCGTTGAGCCCGAGGAGCGACTGGCCCTTCATCATGTTGGAGATGACGTTTTCCTGGACGTCGCCGCGGTGGTGCCCGACGCACATGCCCGGAATGCTGTGGCGCGCCATGACCTCGGCGTACGTCGTGTACCGAATGTCGCGCGAGATGCGCTCGTACTCCTCGCGCTTGGTCGTCGCGCGCTGGCACTCGTCGATGCGCCGCACGTAGCATTCGATCCTGGCCAAGTGGCGTGACGCGCTGCGCATCACAGTAGGCGTCGTACCCGAGCGGCTTGCACCATTCCTCGACATAATTCGCCTCGGCCGTGCTCTCGGCGCGGTTCTTGTAGTCGATGTGCACGGCAACGACCTACGACGGGTTGAGAGAAGGTCGTTGGGCGCGTGTGCACCTTGAAGTTGTTGTAGCGCGGCGCCAGCTTGACGAGCAAGTAGGCGATGACCATCGAGTCGACGCCGCCCGAAAGCGAAATGCCAATCGCAGGGCAGACCGGCGATCCTGCGTCCATCGCGCTGAGGAAGCTGTGCATGAGCGGCGTCAGCACGTGCTTGGGCAACAGCTTGTCTTCGTCCGGGTGTAGGAAGGCCGCGCGCTCGAGAATGTCAAACTCGTCCTCGCCGTCGGCGTTGGTCACGCAAGCTGTCGACGCAGGGCGCAAGTGCGCTTGGCGCTGCACGGTCGTCCGACGAAACTTGGACAGAATGTCCGTGTGCTCTGCGAGCAGCGCCTACGCGAGCGAGTGATGATGGACCATATTCGGACTTGAAGTCTACCTCACGGCGATCAATGTGCTCGAGGACGGACGCGAGGCGCGCGTGCGTTGGTGTGTGGCGAAAGGGCATGAGCGCGAACACAAAGTAGTTGGTCGGCACCGTCTCGTGGTGGCCAGCGGCGACAAAGGCTTCGGCCAGCGCCAGCGCGAGGACGTCGTTGGCCGCGCGCTTGTCGGCGTCGTGGCGGTGCACATGGCGCGAGAACTGGTCGAGCAGCACGATGAGTGCCACGAACGTTTCGCGCGACGCGCACCAGTCGGCATGCAGCTCGCGTCGCTCGGCGGCGGCGAGGAGCGGGCCAAAGGTCTCCGAGATGCGCTTGTCCGTTAGCGCTTGGATCTCGCTGCCAGCCGGAGGAAACCACTTGGTGCGGTAGATCTCTTGCTGGTCGCCCTCGAACCAGAAGGCGAGCACCGCGGCCGCGTCATTCGGCAACGACATCACCACCGATTGCGTCCTGCGTCCAGAAATCTGCGCCGCCGTATCCGGATAGCCCATCGTGCTCGCTTAAGTCCGATTGGCATGAAAACTCAAAAACGGCGGTGAAACTCAAAAGCACGCTTGAGACTCCCGGCTGGGGTCCTTCAAGGACGCTTGTCGCTGGGCCTCGTATTAATAAGGAATAACACTAACTAGAACGAGACTTTTCTCGTTGGTCGCAACGACGTCGGTGCTATCTTCGCGGTGTCATGTCGACCAACGGCGCCGACGAGCTGCTCGAGGGTGCTGCAGAGTTCTGGCGACGTGTGTTCAATGGCTCCGGATAATGTTCCCAGAGACTGTTGATCGGGTGATTTTCGAGCCATTTACTGCGCGGCGCATAGCTCTTCGGGTGGACGACACTTCCTGGGACTGCAGAATCAAGCAGGACGAGAGGTATTGACGGTTCTGATAAAGCTACCGCCTTCGCAAGAACAGGTCCGCCACCCGGCCTCTGGGTCAAATGGGCCGTCAATACGAAAGCAAGCCGCCGGTCTCTGCTTCCTTATCGACCCCTCGTTCAGCGTTCGCGGGACACATGGGCTATCGACGCCGGACACTGATTTCGCATCACGCTGGCATTCCCAAGGTCAACGTTGTCGTACCATTTGCGGTCAACCTCTTCTATCGGATGTGGCGCCATATGTATTGTGGGAGGTTTCAGAAGCAATTGAAAGAAAGAGGTATCACTAGACAGAGGTTATTTGCCAAGGCCAGTGATTGGGTCTATGGCCAGTAACGAATCGAACACATGAGCGCGCTGGTGCTGAACCCCGAGGCCTCGCGCTTGTACCGCGTGCGGAAGACCGTGGTCAAGATGCTCGCCAACCGCGGCTACATCGTCAGCGACGACGAGCTCAAGCGCACCACCGACGGCTTCGCGGCCCAGTTCGGCGAGAACCCGACGCGCGAGATGATGACCATCCTCGTCGAGAAGGTCGACGACCCGAGCGACAACCTCTTCGTCTTCTACCCGGACGACGCCAAGGTCGGCGTCAAGCCCATCCGCACCTACTGCAACCGCATGAAGGACGAGAACGTGACCAAGGCCATCCTCATCGTGCAGGTAGATGCCACCCATGCTGCTTCTCGAGCGCTCATGCCACCTAGGATGGCATCACGCCCTTTGCCAAGCAAGCGCTCAACGAAATGGCGCCGCGCTACAAGATTGACCACTTTAAGGAGACGGAGCTCCTCGTCGACATCACCGAACACACGCTCGTGCCCGTGCACAAGGTGCTCACGCGCGAAGAGAAGATCGCGCTCCTCAAGCGCTACAAGCTCAAGGACAGCCAGCTCCCGCGCATGCAAGTGAGCGACCCGATCGCGAGGTACTTATTGTTTTGCATTATGTGATCTTATCCTCAATGCAGATACTACGGCATGACCCGTGGCCAAGTCGTCAAGATCATCCGACCGTCCGAGACCGCCGGTCGGTACGTGACCTACCGCGCGGTCATGTAACTAAGCTATTCACCGCTGGCCCACGCGTTTACCATTGCATAATTCATCATCCTAAGTCACTCCTCAAAGTCGTCGTCCGCATACGCGTCAGCAGATGGGCGCACAAGCGACGCTGCCACGCGCGTCTCTCGGTCGCCGTCGTCGTACTCGACGTCCAGCGACCCATCGCTGTGGACGTGCGCGATCTTGCCTTTGAAGTACTTGTCCTTGCCGCCAAAGCGCGCCTCCACGAGATCGCCCTTCTTGAACTGGGAGGGATCGCATGAGATGGATACATCGTAACGCGAAGCAGACCTGGGGCTTGGTGCTGCTCTTGGCTGGCAGACGCACCAGCGCTGGGTCCACGCGCCGCTCCTCGTCGCCGTCGTCGTACTCGATGTCGTGCGAGTCGTCGCCGTGCACATGGGTGATCTTGCCTTTGAAATACTTGTCCTTGCCGCCAAAGCGCGCTTCCACCAGATCGCCCTTGGCCCACTAGAACACCATGTCAAGCCGCCTGAACGAAGATATGATCGCACCTTGCTGCGAGGTGTCCCTTTGGTCGTTGGCAGCAGGCGCACCAGTCCTGGGTCTACGCGGCGCTCCTCGTCGCCGTCGTCGTACTCGATGTCCAGCGATCCGTCGCCATGCACATGGGTGATCTTGCCATTGAAGTACTTGTCCTTGCCGCCATACCTAGCCTCCACGACTGCACCCTTGGTGAGCTACGAGACACGTGGTTGGAGCACAGGGACCGGGTGCTTGACGACCTTGGGCTGGTCGCGCCGGCGCACGAGCGCTGGGTCCACTCGACGCTCCTCGTCGCCGTCGTCGTACTCAATGTCGTAGGAGCCATCGCTATGGACGTGGGTGATCTTGCCTTTGAAGTACTTGTCCTTGCCGCCAAAGCGCGCTTCCACCAGGTCGCCCATGGTGAGCGCTTGCTAATGCCAAAGCCGTCAATGACACAGCTGGACGGTAGGTGCGCCCACCGCGGAGGCTGCCGGCTGGAGCGTCGATGGCTTGACATGCGTCTCGTCCTCGCCGTCGTCCCACTCGACGTCGTAGGACCCGTCGCTTCGGCAGCGCGCGACGACGCCCCGCTGGATGGCGCCGTGCGCTTGCTTCTGCACAGCGTCACCGACCTCAAACTGAGTGTCGTCTCCGTCCTTGTCACCGTCCTTGGCTCGCAGTCGGAGCCACTTTTTGGGCAGCCGCTCCTTGACGGCGCCGTCCTCGTGCTTGAAGCGCACGTCGAACGTGCCGTTCGTGCGCACGCAGAGAATGCGACCAGGTAAGAACGTGGCGCACTCGCGCGTCCGGGCCTCGACCTTGGCGCCTTCGACCAGGCCCTAAACCTCGATGCACCTCGGCGATAGGAAGAAGTCGATATACCTCGTCGGACTCGAGCGCTGCAGCCAGAGCGCGGCGGACGTGGTGGTGCGACACGTGCTTCTCAACCTCGTCGCGCGCATACCTGACGTCGTACGCGCGTTCGGTTGACCGGACCTTCTTGATGACGCCGGCGCGCCACAGCTTTGTGCCCTTGTAGCGCACATTGACGCTGTCGCCAACTGCAAAGAGCTCGGGTGCCGCGAACGACGCGAGCGGTTTGTCACGGAAGCGCACGAGGGACGTGACGTCGACGTTGCGCCGCTTGGGCCCCGAGTCCAAGTGCAGGTCGCAGACACCGTACGCCGGGTAGAGACGAATGACCGTCGCCGGTCCCAGCGCCCGCGTCTTGTCGACGACGCGGTCACCGACCTCCACGCCTGGACGTCGCTGGCGCCTACTCCCATACCGCTTGTCGCATCGAGACCTTGGCAACCAGCACCTACCGAGGCGCCACGTCGTCGTCCGAGTCTTCGTCCGAGTCGCTCGAGGGCGGCAGGCGTCTACGTACTGTCGTCGCAGTCGCATTCGAGGTAGGCAGCGTACGCTTCTCGGCGGGCCGCGTGCGCGCGGTAGAGCTTGTCGATTTCAGCGGCGCGGTGCTTGGACGGCGGCAGCTCGTCGTCTTCCTTGGCGTCGTCCTCGTGCGCTGCGTGCTGGCGCCGGCAGTACGCGTCAAACTCGATGCGCGTGAACGGTTTCCCGTTAGCTCCGTTGAGCAACGCCTACGCGCCAACGTGTCACGTGCTCTGAGAGTCACTTGCATACCTCAGCCGCTTGCATTCTCTTGGCATCTGCAGCACAAAGGTCAGTGGTGTGGGACGCAGGTACAATCGTACGGCCGTGGTGTTCTCGGTGGTGGCGGCGCGCTACCGCCTTGTTGAACGCTGGCGACGCCATTCGAAGCGCTTGGTAGCTCCGAACCAAGTCCGCATACGAGATGTCGCGCGCAGTGCCAAAGCCATGGCTCGTAAAGTAAGCCAGCATCTAGTCACGCTGCTTCAACCGTCGACAGCGAAAAAACTACCTGGGCCCGAGGAAGCACGAGCCCGAGCTCGGTCAGCGCCTGGACGGCCTCGGGCGTCGTCACGCGCTTGGCTCGGAAGCGGACAAAGGCTTCGTGGACGTGCGCAAACTATGCGAGAAACGTGCGTCAACTTGGCAACAGACGCTCAAAGCAACCTCGTCGGCAAGCTTGCTCTCGTCTTCGTCGGTGTCGTCGTCCTTGGTCTCTTCCCGGCGCTTCCTCCTACTACTGTGTTGGAGACGCCGTGAAGCATCGATGCGTCGTCGTACGCTTGCTGGAACTGCATGAGCTTGGACGGCGCCTCGCTCGTACTTGTTTGCTGGCTCCTATGTCCAAACCAGGTCGTAAAGCCTTCAATGAGCCCGATTCTCGTACGGCTTGTGGGGGCTCGATGCAACTGGAGGCTTGGTGCAGAGCCGCACGTGGCCGGACTGCTGTAGCTGCACGATGCGGTACCGATGCACCTGCTCGGTCGTTTGCACCTAGCGCCGGGCTCTTGACGCTGCTGTGAAATGACGACGCACGTACGGGCTCGGGCTCGGTCACAAAGAGATGGTAGATGACGAGGAACTCGGGGAACGAGAGTCCGGTCGTCTGCTCCTTCCTCGCGGCCATGTATCGGTCGAGCGCTGTACCATCGTACCGGACAAAGAGCTCGCGAAACACGAGTGGGAGCTGCAGCAGCGGGCAGACCGCCCCGTGCGGTGTCACTCGATCAAAGGCGTTCCGGAGCGGCGTCACATCCAGATTCTGGAGCTGGGTGTAGCGCAGCACAAATTCTGGAAATGAAATCGAGCCCGACCGGTCTTCGTCGGCGTTGGCAAACCAGTCGGCGACCTTGGCTTCGCAGTCGCTGCGCCCGAGGAGTTCGAGCGCGCGCAAGAGCTCTCGCTTGTCGATGACGCCGTTGCCGTTGGCGTCGACGCGCTCAAACGACTGGCGAATCGCGGCCACGTCCAGCTTGGGCAGCGGCAGCACGGGGAGTGACGTCGACTTGGAGTACGCCGTCACCACCGCCAGCGCAAACTCGGGGAACGTCACGCGGGCCTCTGTCGAGCGGCTTTGGATCCAGCGTTCGACCTACTAGCGCAAGGAGATATTGCAGTCGTATTGACTGTGATACCGCCGATGCGTCGACAGCGTACTCGAGGCGAGTGAGCGCCTGCTTGATCTCCTCGAAGCTGAGGGTGCCAGAGCTGTTGACGTCGGCCGCGTCAAAGGCGACCTTGAGCTTGGCGACAACCTACAGCCTCAGCATGTGAACCACAACACGCCAAAGATGCCAATACGAACGTTGATGCGGTCCATGTCCAGCACGGCGAGGTAGTCGTCGAGCTGAGCAAAGGCAACGCCATCGGATGCATCTACTGACACTCCATCTCAAATCACGAGGAATCTCAGTGTACCTGCAGCACGGAGACGGTCCAAGCAGAGACTGATGCGCTTCCGGTGGAGTACGTTGGTGATGCGGAGGAGGAACTCGAGGTCCGACTCTTGCAGATACTGCAGCATCGCGCCGTCCACGCCGTGCGTTTGAAACACATGGGCGTACTCGGGCAGACCCACGTCCTCGATGAGCCAGTCGAGAACGTGGTCGGGACCCCAGTCGCGCGCTTGCATCTGCGCGCGGGGCCGCATCTGCGACCGGGCATGCGACCAGGTGGTCGTCGGCGCAGGATGGGCTGATGGCAGTACGTGCGGCTGCTGCAAAGCCTGCGGAAAGAGCGCAAACGCCGTTGTCCGCTCGTACTCGAGCGACTTGCGGATGAGGTAGATGGGAAAATCACCGAACTGCGCCATCAACTGCCGACAGTCGCCGCACGGCGACGGGAAGAAGAGCGCGTCGGACGAGCTGATTGCGACGCCGTCGACACCGCTCTCGCTCTCTTCGGACGCGAGCTTGAGGAGGGCTAGCCGCTCGGGGCACACGCCGAGGCTCGGAGCCTGCGTTGCTGCCGTGTAGAGGTTGCCGCTGCGGCTGAGCACCGCGACGCCGATGGACGCGCCCGCGTCGTTCGTGTGACGGCACGAGGTCTGCAGATGGACGGCGGCGTCGATCAATGCTGTGCTCTTCGTCGTGCCTCTGCGACTGCTGATGGCGTCAAGACCGTGCGAGTAGTGCTGCGCATATCGCTTAATGCGGCGTTCGACGCGCTGGGCGTAGGCAGCTTCGTCCTCGGTCGCTTCTCGGTTGAGGACGTCTGCCGAGACGGGCTGCACGGCGCAGCTGTCATCGACACTGTCGAAATGTTGCGAGATCAGCGCCAGCGGTCAGCGTAGAGAATATACAGGTATGTATGTACCTATGCTCGGACGACGAGGACCTGCGCAGCGCGTCGAGGGCGGCGTGGCACTTCCATGCTGCGTGCGCGAGCAACGGCGGCTTCTTCGCCGCCGGCCCTTTGTAGCGCTTGAGCGCAGCTTGACGCGCCGAGTCCAAGACCTTCTGCACATGGACCTCCATGCCCCGGAGGGGGTCCTGCGGCACGCGCTGCCGTGTCATGGCGTAACTACCGGTACGCTCGGTCCCAAAACAGTGTGTCGAAACAGAAACAGGATTGAGATTGCGTTTGGTCATATCCGGATACAACCAGCATTGATTGTGCCATGGAAGAAGCGCTGCTGGCACAAGCCGCCGAGCTGGTCGCAGCGCAGAACTACGGGGCCGCGCATGGTGCTGCCGAGGAAGCGGTCCACCGCATCTGGGACCGGCTGCACCTCGGCAAGTGGAGCGAGGTCGACGTCGTGTGGCGGCAACGCTTTGCCCGCGCTTGCCACCTCCTCGCACAGGCCCAGGCCGCCACGTCCGACACGGCGACCGCGATCCAGACTCTGGACACAGGCCTCCTCATGGCTGGACCGTACGGCCACGACTTGCATGCTATGATGGAGTCGCTCATCGAGACGCTGCCCCGTGACGATATCCCGGCAGTCGATTCGACGAGCGCCAGAGGCTCACGAGCGGCGTCGGTCGAGCAAGACGCACCAAAGCGGCAGTGCGTTCGGTCGCGCGAGCACGTAGCGCTCTACCCGCTCCCAGCGCTGGCGACGGTCATCGAATGCATCTCTCCGCCATCGATGGCAACGTTCCGCGAACGCTACATGCGGCCGCGGCGGCCAGTTGTGATCCGAGGAGCCATGGACCATTGGCCTGCCATGGGGCTGGACGGCAGTCAACGGGGCTGGGCCGACTTGCAGTACCTCAAGCGCGTCGCGGGCATTCGCACCGTGCCCATCGAGATCGGCTCGAGCTACTTGGAAGACGACTGGTCGCAGACGCTCATGCCGCTGGGCCAGTTCATTGACGAGCACATTGCCAAACCTGGCGCCAACACAGGCTATTTGGCCCAGCACGCGCTTTTCGAGCAGGTATGTCCCATGCTACGTCGTCAGATAATGTCGAATGTGTAGATACCACCCCTGCGCCGGGATATCTGCGTCCCCGACTACTGCGCACTCCCCGACGATGACGACGATGATGACGATGACGACGATGACGAGGTTGTCGTGAACGCGTGGTTCGGACCGGCCAAGACGATTTCGCCGCTGCATTTTGACCCGGCACACAACCTGCTGTGTCAAGTTGTCGGGCGCAAGTACCTTCGGCTGTATGCGCCGGACGCACAGCTCTACGCGGTCGAGGGCCTCCTCTCCAACACGTCGCAGGTCAAGGTCGAGGACGTCGACGCCGACGCGTTCCCAGCGTTTCTTAGCGTGCCGTACCTCGAGTGCACGCTGCACCCGGGCGACATGCTCTACCTCCCGCCTGGGTTCTGGCACTTTGTGCAGTCGCTCGACGTGAGCTTCTCCGTGAGCTGCTGGTTTGCGCGACCCCGGCCGTAACCTTGAACCATCGCATGTTGCGTCATGATACCGCTCTTCTTCTTGGTGCAGCGATAGTCATCACGTTAAGCCGCCGTGATCGCATGGGTAGTGGCGACAGGCGTTGATCGCGTGTGTTGGCAGCCAATGTGGAAGGCAACTGCAATGATGACGTGGTCACCGCTGCAGTGCCACCCCGCGCTTGGCGGTCAAACCAAGGGCATTCGATGGGCACACGAAGCTCGCTCGTCCTACGACACACTTGCGCATTACTTCTCTCGGCCAATCGCGTTCCATAGAGAATCTTGCAGGCCACTGAGGGCAGAAGTGCTCCCATGGGTGCGTCGACTGGGCTGACACATCACATCGGAACGAAGGCTGATAGCCGAGAAACGGCGCTCAAAATACGAACAAAAACACTTGGTCGCAAGGGAGCAGCAGTGCAAGCGCATCCTCCATGTGCAGTATGCGTCCAGTCTGGTGCAGTTCACGACAGCACAGTAGTACCCTGCGTACGGTACGTGGCATTACTCACTGGTCTCTGTTGGGGGGTAAACTGCAGCGATCACCGAGCTTCCCAGGCGTGAGCCAACCCCCCGACGAATCCGGTTCCACCGCAACGTCTAAAATAATGCACCTTCGACAAATCAGCATTTGCGCCACGAGGGTCTTGCGTCGTCGCAGTGGAAGCCACAGCGAGCCGGCGGGATCAAGGACGCGCGCGTTTTATGCGACCACTGCTAGTACTTGCGCCTTGTGGAGGCATGTACGCGAGG